>NC_067239.1:32297239-32587239 GCF_019924925.1 Ctenopharyngodon idella | reverse complement strand
AAAATTCGCCTCAAGTTGAATTGTTCCTCGTTAAGCTGCTCTTCGCATTTGAATGAGAGGCTCTTTATAAAGAAGTGCGTCACTGTGTTCATTGTTATCAGCACTATTTATCTTGTCCACGGTGGTCTTTGTCTTCGCAAATGACCCCCAGTGATGCGGAGACAATTAGCTTGTCCTCGAATGTTTTGGCTACTTTGCGCCTTGTTGCGTCTCAATACGCGTCTCTCCAAATGACCGCTGCGTTTTGTTCTCGGAGACTCGAACCCGCCCCCTCAGTCAACGGATAGTTTCCATGTCAGCAGATAACCAGCTCGACCAGTCGTCTGCTTCTCGCGCAGGAGGACAGAACATTCCTTCACCAGCACGTCAACATGATGTCGTACCTGAAGCAGCCGCCGTACGCGCTCCCCGGACTGAGCCTGAGCTCGGGAATGGACCTGCTGCACCCGTCCGTGGATTACCCGGGTAAAACTACACTTTTAGAGTTATAGCTACTTTTTTTCAGCCCAGCAGGAAACGAGTAATTGCTTTAAAAACAATGGCCTTAAATTAAGGTATTTCTAATGTTTTTGGAAACACTGGAACAAAAGTTTGCATGCCTTTTAATTGCTTTTACACACCCTAACCTTAGAGCACTAAAATGATAGATACGGGTGTGATCCGATATTAAAGCATTAAATTGCACAGGTTAAAGTGATTTTGTTCGTCATTTCCACAGCGAGCGGCCGTAAACAGAGGCGGGAACGGACCACCTTCACTCGCGCGCAGCTGGATGTTCTGGAGACTCTGTTCGCCAAGACGCGCTATCCGGACATCTTCATGCGGGAAGAAGTAGCCTTAAAAATCAACCTGCCCGAGTCCAGAGTACAGGTGAGATGGAGACCACGAGACAAACACTTCATTAAAATCACATATAATTCAAATTCTGTAAAATTACTTTAAAATCCCAGCTAACAAAAATATATATTTTTAAGAACGTTTCCATTACACTATTTCTGAATGTTCTCTAGACGAGTGTTTCAAAAAACAGTTTTCTTAGTTATGCGAAGTTTAGAACATTCCATTGTTTCATTCTTCAAACATGTTTCTGTTGAACGTTCTGAAACAAGTAACATTTAAAAGCGTTTCAGAAAGAAAAGGTTCCATGAATGATTTAAAAATAATGTTTTGAGGACATTATTAAAAACTTTGAACGAACGTTCTAATAATGTTACTGGAATAATGTTTGTTTGAGAAAATGTTTCGTGTAATCTGTGATATTAAATAATGCTTTTGATTATAGTTTGAATAAAACAAGCTATATGGGCCATTCTACAGAATTGGTGCTGTCCCACAACCAAAAAAGCACATTTAAAAAACATTTAAGTATTCAAATTTTAGATGTTTACTAAGATCCTTCTATTATCTGTTGAATCCCACAATAATATTTAAAATATTATTAAGCTTAATATATATAAAATCATCATTTATAGGATATTTTCAATTGGGAGGAGTCTGTCCCGAACCCTAACCCCTAAATTTCAACTTGTGAAAATGATATTGAAATAATTTTTGCAGTTTTTTCCATTGTTTTTAAAAATATATTTTTTGTGAAGTTAAAAAACAAATATTTTATATTTAAATCATGAAACTTTCTGTAAAAAATGTGTCCCTCATGTTCATGTCACTACTGAAACAGTGTGTGTTTTTCATTGTCTGAGACTGATTTTAACACACTTCTACATTTCTGATCAGGAAATATTCCTGTTCCTCCCTCTCATCGCCTCTCTTTCACAGTAGATAGCTCCATCATTCTGAGTTAAAGGGTTAGTTCACCCAAAAATGAAAATTCTGTCATTTATTACTCACCCTCATGTCGTTCCACACCCGTAAGACCTTCGTTCATCTTCGGAACGCAAATTAAGATATTTTTGATGAAATCCGATGGCTCAGTGAGGCCTGCATAGCCAGCAATGACATTTCCTCTCTCAAGATCCATTAATGTACTAAAAACATATTTAAATCAGTGGTTCAATATTAATATTATAAAGCGACGAGAATATTTTTGGTGCGCCAAAAAAACAAAATAACGACTTATATAGTGATGACCGATTTCAAAACACTGCTTCATGAAGCTTCGGAGCGTTATGAATCAACGTGTCGAATCATGATTCGGATCGACATGAGGGTGAGTAATTAATGACAGAATTTTCATTTTTGGGTGAACTAACCCTTTAAATAAAATGTAGTTTTTCTGTGTGTACAACTGTTCAGAAGTGTGCTAGCTAACCATGTGCTGATTAGCATCTTTGAGCGGCTCAAAAGTGTCTAAAATTGTCACTACCGAAACAGTCATGAACAGAACATGTCATCATCGTTTTGGTAGTGACAAAAGGGAAACATTATCATTTATTTGGGGGAAATTAACAAAATTGTAGTACAGTTATACAAATCATTAGCGTTTTAATGTTTTAATATGTGAGTTAAATTGTGTCATGTGATGTGGTCACTACCAACACATTACTGTCACTACCGGATATGTGCAGTCACGACCGAAACATGGGATGTTTTATCAAAAATAAAGTATATTGAATGATCAACTAAGATGTTATTATAGTGTTTGGTTCAATGTTTATTCAAACTAATGAATCCTTCACTGTGAAATCAGTTTGATAAACTTTATGACTTTTACAAAGAAAGATTGGATTCAAAATACAACAAATCTCATAAATTACACTTGAAATATTGTTAAAATTGTAATTGTTATTGATTTACCTGTGAAAACTTTAAAAAAAAATATATATTTGCAATGTAGATGTAAACAAAATCTTAATAGATCAATGTGACCCTTCTTATTAAATTATTATTGTGTTTCGGTAGTGACAAATTTGGGAGAGGAAAAATATTCCAAAACCTTCTGAAAATACAATATGAGAATTAACTGCACAATTACTAGAAATGTGTAGCTTGGATATTATACATTTGCATACATACAACATTTGTGGAAAAAGACACTTTTTTGTTTTTTCAAGATGTTTCCAACTCTTTGAACCAGTTCTGTAGAATGACCCATATAGAGTTATTAGTGAAAGTTATGAAGTCTTACCAAAACATGTAGGTCAAACCACTCTAGTGAAGCTTAACTTGTCGACATGTAAATAAAGCTTACCTTCATCACTTTCTTTATCACAATGAAAGACTTTGGGCTGGTTTCTGAGCACACTAAAGTCTAAGCACGTGTGGCTTTGATATCATTTCACAGGTTTGGTTCAAAAACCGCAGAGCAAAGTGTCGACAACAGCAGCAGAACCAGAGCTCAGTGCAGAAGACCACAGCAGTGAAGAAGAAGAGCTCTCCAGTCAGAGAGATCACTGCTGACAGCAACCCGTACTCCAGCCCGTCCAGCACATCCTTACCGGCCACGTCCTCCGCCCCGGTGTCCATCTGGAGTCCGGCCTCCATCTCCCCCGAGCCTCCTTCCTCCTCCCCATCCTCCTGCATGCAGAGGTCGTTTCCCATCACATACACGCAGGCGTCTGGATACAGTCCGGGTTTCACTGGCACGCCGTCTTATTTCAGCGGAATGGACTGCGGTTCTTATCTTGGCTCCGTGCATCACCATCAGCTGACCGGAGCCGGTTCGGCACAGGGTTACGGCTTCAGCGCCGCCTCAGACTGCCTGGACTACAAAGAGCAAAGCGCCTCATGGAAGCTGAACTTCAATTCAGACTGCTTGGATTACAAAGATCAGACGTCGTCTTGGAAGTTTCAGGTTTTGTAAAAGCATGGAATGTCTTGGAATATCTTCAGCCTGATGGCACGAAATACTCGGATCTACAGGAAGCAGAAATGATGTGCTACATCATTTTGACTAAATTATTATTAAAAAGATTGAACAATGCAACCAAGAAAAAAACAAAAAGATCAAGAGAAGCAAATGTTTGGTCAAGCGAGCCAGATCTCGTTAAGCCTCTTAAGATGTCCTGCTTTGATCAAGCCAGAGTTTCTCAAATGCACTGTTTTTTTTTTTTTTTTAATGAGTAGCTTTGTTCTGTAAGAGACAATCAGTATGTTTGTGTGTTTTCTTGTATTTTTAGACTGCTGTCTGTTGTAGCTTTATATGATGTTCTTGTCATTGAAAACTGTACTGTGACTTTCTTATTTGTATGTTCTGTTGGTAACGATAAATTATTACTTTTGTAAAGCCAGAGGGATTTTTTTTTTAAATGTTAGACCTACTATATTAAAATGTTCATATTTGATGGAAAATTGCGTCCACCTTATTGCAAATTCATCTTTTTTTGTTTAACAGTTGTTAAATGTGGAAACTTAAAAAAACACCATTAAGCACTAGGGCTAAACAATATATAAATAATTTACCTGTTATAATTTGCAAAACAAATATGTTCACTAGTAAACTAAGAAAATGAAAATACATTATTGATCACCGGAGCATTAACTATTTGACTTAGACAAACCCCTCCTGAAAATTGCATTTAATTTCAAATCAAGACCATCATATTTACACACACACACACACACACATATATATATATATATATATATATATATATATATGCAAAAGGACATTATACATGTATGTGGGTACAGTCACTTTACAGAGGCAAGTTTCAGGGAAATTAAAGGGGTCATGACATGAAATATCCCTTGATGTTCACTTATAATGTTAATACCAAAAACAAAAAAAAACACATATACATGCAGAAAAACAATTATCAACCTTCATTCTGACCCTCTGTCTGAAATGATCAGTTTTTAAGGCGCGGCTCCTTTAAGGCGTGTCAGTAAACGGCCTGTTTTGATTGGCTAACGTCCCAGCATTGGAAACAGATCAACGGCCACTGGCTATTGCATGTGAGTAAGTGTTTTGAAAACATTATCCATATAAAACTGTCATTTACAGACAAAGCATTATGAAATCATTTACTTGTGGTTTGTGATGCAACTGCTGTCAGATCCAATACAATCAACTACTTCATCTGTCAACAAAAGTTTCTTTGTGAACTCTCCATTACACTGTGCCTCGTTTACAAAATAAAATGCTCCGAACAAACAGAAAATCCTCAAACTCGATCCAGGACGCCATTAAAATAAACCACTGTATCAGCGTAGACGGCGTCAGTGATTACTGAAAGAAACCGAACGCACATCTGTATACTGTATCAGTGTATACAGCGTCAGTAATTATAATGACTTCAGAAACTGAACGCACATCTGTATACTGTATCGGCGTAGACAGCGTCAGTGATTATAATGACTTAAGAAACTGAACGCACATCTGTATACTGTATCAGTGTATACAGCGTCAGTAATTATAATGACTTCAGAAACTGAACGCACATCTGTATACTGTATCGGCGTAGACAGCGTCAGTCATTATAATGACTTCAGAAACTGAACGCACATCTGTATACTGTATCAGTGTAGACAGCGTCAGTCATTATAATGACTTCAGAAACTGAACGCACATCTGTATACTGTATCAGTGTAGTGTCAGTCATTATAATGACTTCAGAAACTGAACGCACATCTGTATACTGTATCAGCGTAGACAGCGTCAGTCATTATAATGACTTCAGAAACTGAACGCACATCTGTATACTGTATCAGCGTAGACAGCGTCAGTCATTATAATGACTTCAGAAACTGAACGCACATCTGTATACTGTATCAGTGTAGTGTCAGTCATTATAATGACTTCAGAAACTGAACGCACATCTGTATACTGTATCAGCGTAGACAGTGTCAGTGATTATAATGACTTCAGAAACTGAACGCACATCTGTATACTGTATCAGTGTAGACAGCGCCAGTGATTATGACTTCAGAAACTGAACGCACATCTGTATACTGTATCAGCGTAGACAGCGTCAGTGATTATAATGACTTCAGAAACTGAACGCACATCTGTATACTGTATCAGTGTAGACGGCGTCAGTGATTATGACTTCAGAAACTGAAAGCACATCTGTATACTGTATCAGCGTAGACAGTGTCAGTGATTATAATGACTTCAGAAACTGAACACACATCTGTATACTGTATCAGCGTAGACAGCGTCAGTGATTATAATGACTTCAGAAACTGAACGCACATCTGTATACTGTATCAGCGTAGACAGTGTCAGTGATTATAATGACTTCAGAAACTGAACGCACATCTGTATACTGTATCGGCGTAGACAGTGTCAGTGATTATAATGACTTCAGAAACTGAACGCACATCTGTATACTGTATCGGCGTAGACAGCGTCAGTAATTATAATGACTTCAGAAACTGAGCGCACATCTGTATACTGTATCGGCGTAGACAGCGTCAGTAATTATAATGACTTCAGAAACTGAGCGCACATCTGTATACTGTATCGGCGTAGACAGCGTCAGTAATTATAATGACTTCAGAAACTGAGCGCACAACTGTATACCTGTATCGGCGGTAGACAGCGTCAGTAATTATAATGACTTTCAGAAACTGAGCGCACAGTCTGTATACTGTAGTCGGCGTAGACAGCGTCAGTAATATTATAATGACTTCAGAAACTGAACGCACATCTGTATACTGTATCGGCGTAGACAGCGTCAGTCATTATAATGACTTCAGAAACTGAACGCACATCTGTATACTGTATCGGCGTAGACAGCGTCAGTCATTATAATGACTTCAGAAACTGAACGCACATCTGTATACAGTATCGGCGTAGACAGCGTCAGTCATTATAATGACTTCAGAAACTGAACGCACATCTGTATACTGTATCGGCGTACACAGCGTCAGTCATTATAATGACTTCAGAAACTGAACGCACATCTGTATACTGTATCGGCATAGACAGCGTCAGTCATTATAATGACTTCAGAAACTGAACGCACATCTGTATACTGTATCGGCGTAGACAGCGTCAGTCATTATAATGACTTCAGAAACTGAACGCACATCTGTATACTGTATCGGCGTAGACAGCGTCAGTCATTATAATGACTTCAGAAACTGAACGCACATCTGTATACTGTATCGGCGTAGACAGCGTCAGTCATTATAATGACTTCAGAAACTGAACGCACATCTGTATACTGTATCGGCGTAGACAGCGTCAGTCATTATAATGACTTCAGAAACTGAACGCACATCTGTATACTGTATCGGCGTAGACAGCGTCAGTCATTATAATGACTTCAGAAACTGAACGCACATCTGTATACTGTATCGGCGTACACAGCGTCAGTCCATTATAATGACTTCAGAAACTGAACGCACATCTGTATACTGTATCGGCGTAGACAGCGTCAGTCATTATAATGACTTCAGAAACTGAACGCACATCTGTATACTGTATCGGCGTAGACAGCGTCAGTCATTATAATGACTTCAGAAACTGAACGCACATCTGTATACTGTATCGGCGTAGACAGCGTCAGTCATTATAATGACTTCAGAAACTGAACGCACATCTGTATACTGTATCGGCGTAGACAGCGTCAGTCATTATAATGACTTCAGAAACTGAACGCACATCTGTATACTGTATCGGCGTAGACAGCGTCAGTCATTATAATGACTTCAGTCATTATAATGACTTCAGAAACTGAACGCACATCTGTATACTGTATCGGCGTAGACAGCGTCAGTCATTATAATGACTTCAGAAACTGAACGCACATCTGTATACTGTATCGGCGTAGACAGCGTCAGTCATTATAATGACTTCAGAAACTGAACGCACATCTGTATACTGTATCGGCGTAGACAGCGTCAGTCATTATAATGACTTCAGAAACTGAACGCACATCTGTATACTGTATCGGCGTAGACAGCGTCAGTCATTATAATGACTTCAGAAACTGAACGCACATCTGTATACTGTATCGGCGTAGACAGCGTCAGTCATTATAATGACTTCAGAAACTGAACGCACATCTGTATACTGTATCGGCGTAGACAGCGTCAGTCATTATAATGACTTCAGAAACTGAACGCACATCTGTATACTGTATCAGCGTAGACAGCGTCAGTCATTATAATGACTTCAGAAACTGAACGCACATCTGTATACTGTATCAGCGTAGACAGCGTCAGTCATTATAATGACTTCAGAAACTGAACGCACATCTGTATACTGTATCAGCGTAGACAGCGTCAGTCATTATAATGACTTCAGAAACTGAACGCACATCTGTATACTGTATCAGTGTAGACCGTGTCAGTCATTATAATGACTTCAGAAACTGAACGCACATCTGTATACTGTATCAGCGTAGATGGCGTCAGTCATTATAATGACTTAAAATTGAATGCACATCTGTATACTGTATCAGCGTAGACAGCGTCAGTCATTATAATGACTTCAGAAACTGAACGCACATCTGTATACTGTATCATTGTAGACAGCGTCAGTCATTATAATGACTTCAGAAACTGAACGCACATCTGTATACTGTATCGGCGTAGACAGCGTCAGTCATTATAATGACTTCAGAAACTGAACGCACATCTGTATACTGTATCAGCGTAGACAGTGTCAGTGATTATAATGGCTTCAGAAACTGAACGCACATCTGTATACTGTATCAGCGTAGACAGTGTCAGTGATTATAATGGCTTCAGAAACTGAGCGCACATCTGTATACTGTATCAGCGTAGACAGTGTCAGTGATTATAATGGCTTCAGAAACTGAACGCACATCTGTATACTGTATCAGCGTAGACAGTGTCAGTGATTATAATGGCTTCAGAAACTGAGCGCACATCTGTATACTGTATCAGCGTAGACAGTGTCAGTCATTATAATGACTTCAGAAACTGAACGCACATCTGTATACTGTATCAGCGTAGATGGCGTCAGTCATTATAATGACTTAAAATTGAATGCACATCTGTATACTGTATCAGCGTAGACAGCGTCAGTCATTATAATGACTTCAGAAACTGAACGCACATCTGTACACTGTATCGGTGTAGACAGCGTCAGTGATTATAATGACTTCAGAAACTGAACGCACATCTGTACACTGTATCGGTGTAGACAGCGTCAGTGATTATAATGACTTCAGAAACTGAACACACATCTGTATACTGTATCAGCGTAGACGGCGTCAGTGATTATAATGACTTCTATTCACTTTTGACGTGATGCTCACATTGGTCGATGTCTTGCTCTGGAGGCGGCAATATGCAAATGTATTTGCCGTCGCAGATTCCGCAGTATCAAAATGAGCTGTTTTTGGAGCTTGATTAAATAAATGCTTTGTTTATAAAGAGCAGGAAGTTTTAAGCTATGAAACCTGCAGAATGTTTTAATGGTACAAAGACCTCTTATATATCAAAAGATCAAGGCAAATCTGATTTCTCATGTCATGACCCCTTTAAGACATGACTGAATGAACCAGGGTCAACAGGAAAAGTGGATGTTAATTTACCTTGCTGGTGGCTGTATTGTGTAGATTCAGTGGTTTAATTGGTCATCACGTCCCCTGCTGTGAGTGTGACGCTTTGCCCATTAGTGATGATGATGATGCCATTATTAGTGACTAATGACTAATACAAACCCTGAGGGACAACAGAATCCATCAGGGGACAGTAGTCGATTTATAAGATGGGCAGTTTGTGATCAAATAATAAACGGAAAAGGTAAATGCATAACAATAAATAAATGTTTAACATCCAAATGGAGCAAAATACAGAAAATAAAATTGTAAACAAATATATAAAACAACTGTGTGTGTTGTGATCAAATACAGGGATTTAGATGACATGGACCCCAAACTGATCATCCTCGTGTGACGAATCCTAACATTTAAAAGGCGTCTACCTTTTATAAACACCCAATTTATAGAAAAATTAATATTATAAATCTAAAATTACTTATATTTTTTTCTACTCACTATAGAAATGTACTGTTAAATGTATTACATATTTATTTTATTTTAATAAAATTTTTATTTTATATTAATGTTAATTTAATAGATTAATAACTAATATTTTTTATTTTAATCACATTGTTATTCATTTATTTTAATCTAATTTACTTCTTTTAATCCTATTATTTATTTGTTATTTATTTTTACAGTTTTCCACAATATTTATTTATTTTTATCTACTTAATTTTATTTTTATTATTTATTTCATTTTTAATCATATGTTCATTTAATAGATTAATAATCCTCTTATTTTAATCACATTTTTTATCATTTTATTTTAATCTAATTTATATATTACTTATTTAAAAAAACATTTACGGAGGATGATGGTCAAGTGTATTTCGGTTTCAGTTTATTAAACTGATGATGATACAAATCTCTGCTTATAATACTGAATATAATAGACAAAAACCACAGTATTTTCACAGATAAACAGGTCGGACATGTTTTGTGTGTCGTCAGACTCTTTTGTCTCCAGCATCACTGCTCTCCATTGTTATGTGAATTTCTGCCCTACATTCTCACATCATCAACAATAGTGAAAGTTTTTTATATTGCTTCTATGGCGCTTTAGACAATACAGAATGTTTCAAAGCAGCTTCACAGTTATAAACAGAAAAATACAGAATCAGTGATGCAAACTTCATCAGATATGAGACAAATTAAAGCAGCTCTAGAGTCATTATTCAGATCCATTCAGCTCAAGTTTTGTTCTCATTTTAGAGTCTCATTGCAGTTAAATTAATAATATTACTGAATATTAAGTGGACAACAGCCTCTTAATTAAAAGCACTAAACCGTTTGACCAGCGTGTGCCTCATAACCTGCCATATCACACACGTCCACCTGTGGATTCCCTCATAAACACACAAACACACCGTCTGTCCGGCTATTTTTAGTCCTTCTCTGCATGACGAAACCTGTCATTCCTCAAAAACGTGACTAAAGAGTGTTTAAATATATCACAGCCTCATCTAGAGGATTTACTGCATACATGCTGAGAACATTCACAACAACATGCGTCTAATAATCTAATAATCACTCAGTCACTGCTAAAAAGTTCTAACCTGTTTTACACACATATTTACTTATGAGCATCGAACTTAAAAAGCCTTCAATGTCAAATTAATGAACACTTTTATTCATCAAAGACATTAAATTGATCAAAAGTGACAGTAAAGACATTTATAATGTTGCAAAAGATTCTATTTCAAATAAACGCTGTTCTTTTGAACTTTATATTCATCAAAGAATCCTGAAAAATAAAATGTATCACAGTTTCCACAAAAACATGAACTGTTTTCAACATTGATAATAATCATAAATGTTTCTTGAGCATCAAATCATCATATTAGAATGATTTCTGAAGGATCATGTGACACTGAAGACTGGAGTAATGATGCTGAAAATTCAGCTTTGATCACAGGAATAAATTACACTTTACTATATATTCACATAGAAATAATAATATTTCACTGTTTTTACTGTATTTTTGATCAAATAAACGCAGCTTTGGTGAGCAGAAGAGACTTCTTTGAACTTTTGACCATACTTCTATTATTTTATGGTGCAAAAATGAGTCAAAGATGTAAATCTGTTCTGAAAGACACGAGCAGATGGGTCGGTCAAAGACAAGAGGAGGCTGGGATTGTCGGTCAACAGATGCCCCTTTCCACCCTTGTTTTCCACCCCACTTTTCCTGGCCCACCTGTCAATGGTGACGGCCGGCCGTCTGCGAGTGTGTTTGGATGTTGTGTGTATGAATGCTGGCACGTGTGCGTCAGCGTCTGCTCTCGTGCTGATGAAGCCGAAACGATGAAGGCCTCATTATGTGGAGATAATCAACAAACGTGTGTGTGTGTGTGTTCATATGAAAGCGCACGCGTGTTGGTCGCGTCGTTTCCTGCAGGAAGAGGGAACGGCGTGACGAACCCCTGCCACCGCCACACGCCTGACCACCTGCTCTGGGATTAGGCTGCGCGCGGATTACATGCGTCACAATGGAAGTACACTACCGCAAGTACGCCATAAACACCAACAAAGAGTCAATGAGAGACAATCTGATGATTACAGGAGCATCTGAAGAACTAGTGCTGAAACCTCAGAGTTAAAGCTTGTGCTTCAGACATGAAGTGATCAGATGCAACATTTTCACCATAAAACAGCTGAAAAACATCCCACAGACGACACTGAAGGATGAACACGAGCCACAGACCAGAAAATACAATATTTTTTTAAATATTCATACTAACATAATTAAACTCTAAAACACACTCTAAAAAATGCTGGGTTAAAAACAACCCAAGTTGGGTTGAAAATGGACAAACCCAGCGAATAGATTAAATGTTTGATTTAACTCAACTATTGTTTAAAAATGACTATATGTCTGGCTTAAAATGAACCCAAAATATGTTGGAAATTAACATTTATTAATATGTTTACTAAATGAATAATATTTAAACAATAAACGTTTATTAAATTGCTTATTAATAAATGTTCACCTTTTGATTATTATTGTTGCCTATTATTATTATTATTGTATGTAACATATTTTGGGTTCATTTTAAGCCAGACATATAGTCATTTTAAACAACAGTTGAGTTAAATAAAACTATCCAGCAGGTTGGGCAAACATTTAACCCAACCACTGGGTTAAAACAACCCAATCGCTGGGATTGTCCATTTTTAACCCAACATGGGTTGTTTTTAACCCAGCATTTTTTAGAGTGCATATTTCCACGACATATTCGATTGTAAACTAGGTAAACTGATGAATGAAATTCATATTAAGTCACTGAGATCACATTAGTTTCACTTGAAAATATTTCACTTTTCTCAATTAATGTTAAATTTTAACTCATTGATTATTAATTAAAATGTGTAATGTTGTGATTAATATTAAATATATTAATACTACTCACAGTTGTACATCATATCTGAACATGTCCAGGTCATTTTTCACCCTAAAAACAAACAAACAAACAAAGAACAACAAGAGGAAATTATGTTTAGCTTAAAGAAAATGAAGCCTATTTTAAGAACATTAAAATGTTTTGCATCGTGATATTACCTTCATAACAATTAAATACAGTTAAAGGGTTAGTTCACCCAAAAATGACATTTCTGTCATTAATTACTCACCCTCATGTCGTTCCACACCCGTAAGACCTTCGTTCATCTTCTGAACACAAATGAAGATATTTTTGATGAAATCCAAGAGGTTTATGACTCGTCCATAGACAGCAATATAATCAACACTTTCAAGGTCCAGAAAGGAACTAAAGACATCGTTAAAACAGTCATGTGACTGCAGTGGTTCAACCTTAATGTTATGAAGAGATGAGAATACTTTTTGTGCTCAAAAAAACAACGGAATAACGACTTTATTCAACAATATCTAGTGATGGGTGATTTCAAAACACTGCTTCATGAAGCTTTACGAATCTTTTGTTTCGAATCAGTGGTTCGGAGCACCAAAATCACGTGATTTCAGTAAACGAGGCTTCGTTATGTCATAAGTGTTTCGAAACGATGTGTTTTGTGAAAAGTGTTTCGAAACAAAAGATTCGTAAAGATTCAGTGTTTTGAAATCGCCCATCACTAGATATTGTTGAATAAAGTTATTTTGTTGTTTTTTTTGGCACAAAAAAAGTATTCTTGTCGCTTTATATCATTAAGGTTGAACCACTGCAGTCACATGACTGTTTTAAATACGTTTTTAGTACCTTTCTGGATCTTGAAAGTGTAAAATTAACTTGCTGGCTATGCAGGCCTGACTGAGCCATCAGATTTCATCAAAAATATCTTAATTTGTGTTCTGAAGATGAACGAAGGTCTTACGGGTGTGGAACGACATGAAGGTGAGTAATAAATGACTGAAATTTTCATTTTTGGGTGAACTAACTAATACTTTAAACGCAAAACACACTGTAGTAAAGAGAATGAGATTATTTTATTGTTATATTTTAATTGTCAAGATAATGTCATAGTGCAAAAAACTCCTTTGTTGATTTTGTGCTGAATGTGAGCTGATCATGTTTCACAGCGGAAGAACAAAAGTCATAAAAGAGTCCAAAAAGAATCACAAAGCTCATGTGTTCTTTCTCAAATGATGTGTGTGTGTGTGTGTGTGTGTGTGTGACCCGTAACTGTGCCCTACTTTCAGAAACAAAACACTTGTTATGGTTGGTGACAGAACGGAAAAATCTGAAGAATGGTCTGAATGACACTAAAACAACTAAAGCAACAGGTCAAGGGTGAACATTACAGATGGCAGCCATTGATTCTGACCTCATTATCCCAGAGCTCGTCTCCCAGCAGCTGATTAATTAGAGAAAGCATCAAATAACGAGTCTTTAACAGGACGTCACTGTCAGGAGACACAAAACACTGAGAAAATTAACAGATTGATCTTACATTAGTACAGCTCAACTCTGCTTAGTGTGTGTATGCTAAATTAATCTGAAAGAAAATAAAATGTAGATAAATATAAATGAATGAATATAAATAAATAAAAATATATATGTAAATGAATACAAATACATACATAAATGTTTATTTTCACTGTCAGGAGATTAATGACAAATTTAACAGACTAAACTTATATTTGTACAGCTTAATCCTGTTAAACTGTAGTGTATATATAGTAAGCGAGATCTCTTTAATATCTCAGTTTGTTCCTCTTAGACAGCGACGAGAGAAAGAGTTGGTTTCAGAAGAGATCTCTCTATTCTCTCCACTTCTCTATGTTGGCTAGCTCTTGTGTTTTATTGAATTTCGCTCTCTCAGTATCTGGTGTTTTCAGCTGTAAATCCGGGTTTCTTTGGACGGGATCTACTTATAGACTCTGCAGTCGTGCTGGAGAGAGGACAATGAAGAGAGAGAACGGAGTATTATCATCCCGCGGGATGGAGGCACTGATGGCATTTCCAGGCTTTATTCCTCTTCCTAAGCCTGCCGGCTCCACTTCCAATCCGATTGGATGATACGGCCAGGCATGCAAATGAAATGCAAAACAGGGAAAGGTTTCCATTCTGTTGCCAATCTCACTCGAGTTTGTCCTCTTCAACACATACAGTCTTTGTAAACACTTTTGTCTTTTCTCAATTTAAGAGTTTAAATAGTGCTGCTCTGTGATTCTGTCCACAATATCTGAAATCATGCAGATATAATGTAGTAGCAGCATAAACACTGGAAAACAAAGGCATATGACGCAATAATACATTAATGAGAGTTGTGCAGTTTTCTAATGTGATGCTTCCAAAACTATAAGTGTTTCTTGCTACTTTGACGAAACCTCATCTATTCTACATCAGTCAGCTAGTAAACATGATCTCAGCGACAAAAATAAGCAGATTTTGCAACAAAAATATATAAAACATCACAGGAAACCAAACAATTAAGTTTGTAAAGCATATGAGATTAATGAATGTAAAATGTTCTGACATTTAAAACAAACTATATTAAATTCTGGTGATTTTGCATGTTTACATTTTCTTCAATAATATCTTAAATGTAACTATGAACTACAAAGAATCTCTAAAAGACTCATTTGAATGCCACAGAAGATTCTCTAAATGAGCTTTACTGTGGTAATATAGCAGAGTTTGGTGTTTTGATACTCTTTACCTGCAGCAAAATGCTTCACGTTCAACTTTCGTCTTCATCGCTGATTGGATGCTTTTACGTGTTTATTTTAGGTGTTTGTGGGTATTCCAATATTCAAACACTGTTTTTTTATGCTTATTTTATAGTGTGATAAAAATGATTCAGTGAGTGAGTGAGCTGTCCAAATGATTCAGACTGAAGCGCGAACCGATTCAGACTGTTACGCTAACTCAGGGATTCACACACTTTTCCGTCATCTGAACTTTTTGATCTAAAATATTTACTTGAAGATCTCCTGAGATTTTTATTATTGTTTAAAAAATAATTTATTCATTTTAATTTTACGTTTTTATTGATTTAGCTTTTCATCAACTCGCGAAACCAGCTTGGGAAAACCTGCGCGAACTCATTTGACCAACACTTGGAAAAGAACCGACTCAGTGATTCATTCACAAACCGGTCATCATAAATTCGGATTTTCTGGCGACAGAAAATACGTCTGACACTCGACATTATGGCTAAAATATTGTGTCAATTATTTTCAGCTTACGCAAATGACAAAAATATCTCTCGCCAATCAAGAATTAATCGGTTAAGTGTAAAAAAAAAAAAACTACTTTAAGGTAATTTGGCGCCAAAAGTAGATCGCGGACTGGTAAAATAAAATAACTTGGTTTCTTCGACTTGGTAAAATAAATAAATTAAAAAATAAATCAGAAAAAGATCTAGAAACGTATTAATTGACGCTTATTTGCGCAAATTATGGTTGTAACTTCCGTTAAACTGTACACAATCAGTGAATTGTTCGATCTATGAACGCAATAATACGCTTTTTTCAAAAACTGGGTACAATGAGATGATATTATTATACTCACACTAAAATAGCGATAGGAAAGTAGGAAAAAAATAGGAAAGTTGACAGCTCATTCAGTCAAACTAACAGATAAGAATTATTTGTAGTTCAGGTTTATAATTTGAAATTATGCGTTTCAGTCTTTTTCAATGGAAGTTACCCAAACCGGAAGTGTCACCCATAATTCAAAACACAGTAGGCTCGTCAGGAAAAAGGTGGATATATGATAATTCATAAAAGTCTAACTTTTAAGGCTCTGAGAGAGTTAAAATTGCACACCTGTGTCTGAGTCGATATTATCCGCCCAACGGTCGTCAAACGGCTGCAGTGACGCTGTCATGTAGTGATTAAAAGAGCGACAGCGGCCTCTACTGGTCGATACATGCAATCTCACCCTCATTAACCGGTCATTCCATCATTGCAGTGACTTTCACAGAGGCCTACTGATTGTTTATTAGTGCAAACACCATGTTACAGATGAAACATGACTGAAATATCTGCCATATAATACAAACCCAGAGCTCTCGAGAATCAAAAGACACAGCAAACTGTGTTTACCTTTTGCATCAATCTAGAAATTATGCACATTAGTGAAAAACTAATATAAAATGTAAAGAATTAAAAAAGCCTGTATGCATTTTGAAAAGATCACTTTTATTCACGTGATGATTTGTGATTGTCAGTGCACCTTGAGTTTAAGCATCAGTTTGGATCCGCTCGTACAGGTTTAAGTGCATTGTGGCAGTGGAAAGGTCAAAGGTCAGGATTCGTGTCTGAGATAGAGGTTTTATTCAGTGAGTCAAACACAAGGTGCAGTATCTTCACATCTCATTCGAAAGCAACAAAACAGACAACACTCAAACTGTTGAATGACAGCAGATCAGTCACGAGTCCCTCAGGACGATCCTGTCCGCCGTTTCTCAGAGCTACTGACTTTCAAATACTGAACTGAACAAACACAAGTTGAATTTGCACTGGAAATGCCATTCCCGTTGACCTCTGAGACGGAAAACCCCGATGCAGGCACACGTTCGACAGTCCTAACCCTGCTAACCAACATTTGTAAACTTCGACTAGTGTAAACCTGAGGTCGAGAATGGGAGTGGAGGTCGTTTGGAAGACGTAGAAACCGTCCGTCTCGGACACAGAGTTGGATTTTCTGCTACAAGACGCCGCGGATCAGCATAGATTCTAATGTCTAACTAACACAGACTTTCAACGACTGTTTCTCAGTCTCAGAGAACGAGCAACACGTCCAGATTAAAGCGACAAAAACGTGATGTCGAGCCAAACCCGTATGGATTATGAATCATCTCATTCACGCAGCTCTTTTCTGCGCGACGACACTGAGAATCAGCAGCATTTTAGTGTTGATGATGTCAAACGTGGCGCGATGCACCAATGCAGCATTTTTAATATGAACATGAATCAGTGCATAGCGACTGTTTCTCACATAAAGCATCATATATAACTTGAAATATTGTGCATATGGATTTTTATTTTAAAAAATTGTCCTTTGCATGGAAAAGAGCTGCATCAAGAAGAAGCATTTCTTCAAAATGTATCCTTTTATGTTTTTAGTTCCACAGAAAAACTAAGTGCATACAGGTTCAGAACGAGCACACAACAATTGTCGGGTGAACTATTGCATTAATTTGAGAATGCATAACCTGATTCATGCTAAACCATCTCGTTATATCAAGGGAACACGACGTAGGTGAAAAATAATCCGAACGGTTTTATCGAAGGGTAAAAATAGGGTCGTAAACTGAGGTCTCTTCTATAGCTTGTGAGGTAAAGTAGAGCTGTTCGATCTCTAAACCCTGCAATACGAAGCTTTGTCGAGTGCTTAGCTTATAATGCTTGGAGATGCACAGTGCGAGGTGTGCAGGCATATGTGTGACGACTACCTGTAACACTTTATAAAAATAACTTTCATCAATAACATTTTTGCACTATAATGTCATGCATCTAGTGTGTCACGAGTTGCTGAGGTGTTCTGAGGTGTTCTCGTCCACTCTAATAACTATATGCATATAAAATGCATTAATTAAAAAAAATGTATGGCTGGAATACAATGCAATCGATAAACATGTTTGCCAAATGCATGAATGCAAATGTAAATATAGCTGCGAGCAGCAATTAAGGGGCCAAGCATGAAGGCAGGATAAGTCCTGCCAACACGGCTGCGTGCGTCAGACCAACTGCAACAATGAGCAATTAAAGGTATATTAAGATGATTTTAGGCAAAAAGGCTGAAATACAGTCATTTGTAATTTGATTTAATGGTTTATCTCGTTTGATCAATAGGTGGTGCTGTGACTAAATTGATGTGGTGTGGTCAGAGCAAGGTGACAATGACACATGCCAAGTTTGGTGTCAATATGCCAAAGCATTGCAGCCTTTAGAGTAATTTTGGCAACATGCCTCAAATTTGTTGCTGCAATATACAAAAACGGTTTTGTCTATTGAAACGAAATCCATAACTTTTTGTCGGCACAGTTTGAAGATGATCTGACTCGAATTTGGTGAAAATCGGACAAATGGTCTAGAAGGAGTTAGAAAAAGTAGGTTTTTAAAGAAAATTAAAATGGTGGACAGGAAGTTCAGCCAACTATGGCAAAATTGGTATCTATGTTCTTGGCATGACCCAAAAAATATATCATTACAATAGGCTAATTTAATGAAAAGTTATTACCATTTTTGAAAATGTCATTATAACTTTGCCCCAAAACATTTTGAGCACCGTCAGGGGATGGTCCCAAAGACGCATACCGAGTTTCGTAACGATACGCCAATGTGTTTGTAAAATATAGCATTTTATGACAAATGGCCTATGCCCAAAATGGCCGATATGGGAAAATTGGGTATCGTTCGCCTCGACATGCTACACCGAATCTAAAGAGAATCTATTTTTGGTCAAATCGTTCAGAAGTTATAAGCAAAAATAGCCATTTTTCATATCTCCTGACCTCTAGGTGGCACTGCGTTGAAGTTTGGGTATCGACTTGAATTCTATAACATTTTGTTGACATGGTCTGAAGATGATCTGGTTCAATTTTCATGAAAATCAGAGCAGCGGCCTAGGAGGAGTTTGAAAAAGTAGGTTTTTAAAGAAAATCAAAATGGTGGACAGGAAGTTCAGCCAACTATGGCAAATTGGTATCTATGTTCTCAGCATGACCCAAGGAATCTATTAAGACCACTGCACTGAAATGGTGCAAGAAGCCTCAGGTCATGGTTGTCTCATGTTTGGGCAGAATATGCTAAAGCGTTGCGGAGATACAGCCTCACGTTCATTTTGGCGGGCACTTTGTCAAATTCGATCGCGCATTATTCGAGAATGGTTTGATGAATCGACTTGAATTCCATAACATTTTGTTGACATGGTCTGAAGATGATCTGGTTCAATTTTCATGAAAATCAGAACAGCAGCCTAGTGTGAGTAGATACTACATACCAAATTTCATGCAAATTGGACAAACCCTCTAGGAGGAGTTCGAAAAAGTAGGGTTTTCAGAAAATTCTAAATGGTGGAAAAATTTTCATGACGGAAAGTGATATCATAGGGTGCAATCGAATCGCCATGAGCCAAGGAATCGGATGAAAAAAAGCCCTTACGGTCCCAAGTTATTAGCACAAATGTAAGTGAAATTTTGGACAGTTGGTGGCGCTAGAGGAACTGAGTTAGAGACTCTAAATTTGGTACAGTGACAGTCTAGACTGTCCTCTATCAGTGTCCCAAATTTCATAACTTTCCCGCAAGCGGTTCTATGGGCTGCCATAGACTCAAGAGCAGTCTGATTTGTGGTCAAAACGTTCAGAAATTATAAGCAAAATTACAATTTTTCATATCTCCTGACCTCTAGGTGGCACTGCGCTGAAATGGTGCAGGTAGCCTCAGGTCATGGTTGTCATAACACACACCAAGTTTGGGGAGAATACGGTAAAGCGTTGCGGAGATATAGCCTCACGTTTATTTTGGCGGGCACTTCGTCGAATTCAATCGCACGTTATTCGAGAACGGTTGGACGAATCGACTTGAATTCCATAATGTTTTGTTGGCAAGGTCTGAAGATGATGACATTTTCATGACGGAAAATAAGGTGCAATCGAATCGTCATGAGCCAAGGAATCAGAAGAAAAAAGCCCTTACCGTCCCAAAAGTTATTAGCACAAATGTAAGTGACATTTTGGACAGTTGGTGGCACTAAAGGGATTGAGTTAGAGTCTCCAATTTTGGTATGGTGACAGTTCAGACGGTCTTCTTTCTGTGTGCCAAATTTCATAACTCTCCCGCAAGCGGTTCTATGGGCTGCCATAGACTCAAGAGCGGAAAAAGAAGAAGAAGAAGAACGGATACAAGAGGCGTCTACACACCTTCAGTGCTTGGCCCCTAAATATATAGTAACTGCTCTTAAAAATAAAGGATCTTTATAGGCATCAATGGTTCCATGATGCACCTTTTCATTGTAATACTGATAGTCAACAGAGCATTAGTAAACGCTTCTTATCTGAGCATTTGTTCATGACGTATTGATGAAAGTTATCATAAAGCGCTGAAGTGAAACAATCAGTGAAGTTTAGCGTGAAAGAATCGTTTGAAATCGTCGTTAGCACCAGGGAGATCGTAGACGGTAACGAAGCGCCGGAATCGTACATTCATCATACGGGACGCGTGTCGGCACAGTGAGGCATTCCTTCTTCAGCAAACTCTCCTGGACTCAAATCATATCATGTACAGAAAATAATATATATATTTATATTTATATATATAATCTATATACTGCTATATGTGAAACACTTGTATATAAAACAAGTTACTAAACAAGCTTAGTAACACAGTCATGTAGAAAAATATGACATCTTGACAATTTCAAACGACTACGGCATATACTGCAGCTACAACTGTCATTAAATGCTAAAACATTCTAAAAATAAAGGAAAAGAAACAGAAATCAGGAGGGCTGAACTACTAGTGAGCAGTAAAGCCCTTCGGGTGAAGGCCAGGTTCATCCATGGTTGAGGGAAGTACACGGCTCGAACCGCTTGCATCTCTCTGGTTGATCTTCTAGTTGTGTTTATTGCTGAAAACAAGCGTTTTAATAAAGGAGTTTGTACTTTCTAGTGTGTGTTGTGCGAGATGTTGAGGTTCGGTCTATGTACGGAGAGAGTGTCGGCCGTCGAGGGGCGAAACGGGTCGGGAATCTCTGCAGCTTCAGAGCTGCATTACAAACCTTCAAGAGATAATTTTTGGCAAAATTAGCTTGTTACCAGAAAAGTAAGCATCAGAACTGCAGTCACGATACTGAAAACTTAGTAACGGAAAAATTCTGTAATCATTGTATGGATAAAAATACAATGGAAGTCAATGGGAACCAAAACTGAAAATTCTTTGAAGTATCTTCTTTTGTGTTCAGCAGATAAAAGAAGACAGAATGATCATTTTTAGGTGTGACTAACTGCAGTTAACATTTAACTTATTAATTGTCACCCCAAACTCATATAGTTGACACTCAAATAAAGATATATATATGACACTGGCGATATTCATGTGTTTATGACTTAAAGGCAGCATAATTCATAGACGCCGAGCTACTATGAGCACACGTGTTAATATTTTTATATGTCACATTTAAACTGCCGGTCAAATTTTGGAATAATTAATGTTTTTTTAATGTTTTTGAAAGAAGTCTCTTTGTTTATTTGATCAAAAATACAGTAAAAATTGTGAAATATTATTCCAATGTAAATCAGCTGTTTTCTATGTGAATATATAGTAAAGTGTAATTTATTCCTGTGATCAAAGCTGAATTTTCAGCATCATTACTCCAGTCTTCAGTGTCACATGATCCTTCAGAAATCATTCTGATATGATGATTTGATGATCAAGAAACATTTATGATTATTATCAATGTTGAAAACAGTCATATTTTGTGGAAATTGACACCTACATTTAAAAGTTTGGGGTAAATAAGACTTGAAAATAAATAAATTAGCAGTTTAATTCTGATCAAAAGTGACACTAAAGACATTTATAATGTTATATATCATTCTATATCAAATAAATGCTGTTCTTTTGAACTTTCTATTCATCAAAGAATCCTGAAAAATAAAAATATGACTGTTTTCAACACTGATAATAATCAGAAATGTTTCTTGATCATCAAATCATCATATCAGAATGATTTCTGAAGGATCATGTGACACTGAAGACTGGAGTAATGATGCTGAAAATTCAGCTTTGATCACAGGAATAAATTACACTTTACTATATATTCACATAGAAAACAGCTGATTTACACTGGAATAAAATTTCACAATTTTTACTGTATTTTTGATCAAATAAACAAAGAGACTTCTTTCAAAAACATTATTCCCAATGTTTGACCTGTAGTGAGACTCCCGACCCCTTTCGTCCCCTCGTTCGGCCCCCTCATCAATCGATCGGCCCCTGGAAGATGAGGCGAGTGTACCCGGGCGTGCCCGACAGCGGGGCCGAGCAGAACGGGCACGTGGGTCTGAAGGCGTGTGTCCCGTGAGGCAGCGGCGTCTCGGCCCAATACCTGACCGTCTTCTCGGAGCACACGTGGCCGCAGGGCACGAAGGCGTGAGTCGGTGCGCCCGCGTCCACGTAGAAGGCCGGTTCGCAGCCCAGCCACAGCGGCACGTACGGCCCGACCGTTCGGCAGAGCGGACACTCCCGCCGGCCGCCCGTCCCGCCGCAAGCGCCTTCCTCCCGCTCCCGGTGGCGCTCGGGCCGCTGGCCCCAGTCGTGCCGGCCGTGGACGTGTCCGCAGGCGAGGTAGGCCCAGGGCTGCCGCTCCTCCAGGCTGTGGCTGCGCGGGAGGCTGGGGAAGGCCAGCGTGCTCAGGCCCACGGGACACTGCGGCCGCGCGGCGTTCAGCTCCAGGCGGAGGGCGTCCAGGTGCCGCAGAGTGGGCGCTTTCAGCAGACCTTCAGCGGTGCGCCACAGCAGCGTCGCTCCGCACAGATCCACCAGAGAGCAGTCCTGCAGCGCGCTGCTCTCGCCCTGCGCCTGCAAACACACACCGGTGACGAGGGCTGCACACTGATTGTGCTTTGAAAATAAAGTTCAGGTTTGCTGTGCTTGTTTGTAGAGATGCACAATTTGCCCAAAATGTTGTGATTATATATCAATATGGCTATAAAGTCATAATAATAATTATTACTATTATTATTACTACATCTAAATGAAAATATAAAAATTACTAAGAAACAAATATCGTAATATTTCACTGTAAAAAAAATAATAATAATAATTTACATTATGTATTAATTTTATTTTACATTATTATGATAATATATTTTACTATTGTAAAATGTAATATTAGTATTAAAGAAAGTAATATGAAAAGAATTAAATAAAATTATATAATAAAGTTCAAATTTCATACAGTATAACTGTAAAATTACAATACTAATTAATTTCTTCATTTTCAAATGTTAAATCAATGTTGTACTGTAAAATAAATTACATTATCTTCTTAAATTTATAAATAAAAATATAAAAATAACTAAGAAACGAAATAAGAAATATTACTGTTGTAATATTTTACTTTAAAATAAAAAATATTTATTCAATGTATTAATTTTATTTTACAATAATAATAATTTTGTAATATTTCGCAATATTATTGTTAATATTTAAGTAATATGAAAATAATAATTAAATAAAATACTATAAAGTTATAATAAAATAAGTTTATTTTACAGTACAACTGTAAAATTACAATACTAATATTTAAATGTTAAATCAATGTTGCACTGTAAAATAAACTATTATAATATTTTCTTAAATAATTTCTAAAAAATATAAAATGAACTAAGAATTAAAAGAAATATTATTATTATTATTATTATTATTATATTTTACTGTAAAATAAAAAAACGAGTATTTAAGAGAAATACATTAATAATAATAGTAATTTTAATTCACAACTGTTCTATTTTACAAAATTTGAAAATGAAGAAATTAAGAGCCATAAATATTAGTATTGTTATTTTACAGTTGTACTGTAAAATAAAATTTTATTATAACTTTATTATATTATTTTGTTTAATTATCGTTATTATTTTATTGTTACTTTCTTAAATACAATAGTAATATTATATTATTTATTAATAATATATCAAATTAGCAAAAAAAGTGACTATATATGACTAAATATATATGAAAATATTAAATAATTAAATATTAAATAAATAAATATATAATATATAAGATATATATACACAAGTCAATTTTTTGGGCTAATTTGTGCTGCCGTACCACAGACGGTTCATCTCATCTCTTCAAAATATTTCTTTTTCAGTGATCTGCAGATCTTTAACACCAAACACTTCACGCACAAGAGCAAACACTGGATATAAACAGGAAGTAATCAGCTGAATAAAGCGCCTTCACAGATTACCCATCATTCAGAGAGCTTTTACCGCAGCTGTAAATCACATTAGCAGTCGTTCTGCTGAAGTGCGGAAGCGCAGGCCATCAGCGCGCTCTTGTGGTTCACAAAGTAATTACGAGCGATTGTGATTCACAGAGTTGAGTAGATGTGGCTGTTATTAGGTCAGCACATCATTTAACTCGAGGTTACAAACACTCAGGATTTAAATCGGGATGTGTGTCATATTTACCAGCTGTCCGCGGATCGGGCCGGATCGGGTCTCTCTGAGGGCGTAGACGTCTCCGCACACCGAGATCTCTCTCCACAGGCCCTGCTTGGGCTCTTCTGGGAATCCCAGCGGATGCATCACCAGCACGCCATTGGTTGTGAGTCCGTCCATGTGACCATCCGGATTCTTCCATTTAGTTGCTTTCTCCTGCATGAGAGATGCATATCGACTAGTGCATGAGCTGAAAAACGACTACAAACATTACAATATTAGTGGCTGCTATCCAACTGATGATTGTGTCCAGTGTCTTTCCCAGGATAGATACCGACCCCGAGGAAGATGTTTTTGGAGGAGTCGAAGCCAGCAGCGTAGATCCGCGCGGTGAACGGAGGGTTGCGGTCGCAGACGACCCTGCAGGCGAAGCGGGAGATGGTGCTGGGCGCCGAAGACGAGTCCTCGCCCTCCTTGGATCCTCCCGGTGTGTCCGTCACCACGAAGTCTATGGGGCTCTCCGTGGAGCGGCCGATCTGCAGGACACGAGATCAGACTCACAGTCGCTTATTTCATGTGACCTTTATATTGTTTTCCGTGTCACACATTATTGAGTTGTCGGAAATAGTCAGGTCAGTTCTGGGTGATAATATTGTTATTTTGCAGCAATAAAGCGCTGAGATTTGAGATTTGATATATATTTATGCATATACTTATATATCCAATTTTATATATAGAGCCGGGCGAAAATATAGTTAATATTAGTTAAAAATACTGGTTAATCTAGAATGTTTGTCATTTAGGGTCATGAACGAAATTTCCATTAGATTGTGATGTTAATCTGACCTGAAGATTTCATGGATAAAGTATTTATGTATTTTGTTTTGTCAGTTCCTCTGAGGGTATTTACTTTCATCCATTTGGCAGATGCTTTTAACCCATGATGCACCATTCAGAAATAATGATATTAAAAAACAAATCAAAATTTCACATTTAAAACATTTAGAATGTGTTATAATATTCACAAACAAATGTTTAGAAAAATATTAAATACAGTTTTAAAAATCATATATTCTCATCAGTGTTTGTTATACACTACTATAGTTATTAAAATTATGAATCAGCTTTTATTTTTATATTTTAATTTTTCAAAGTTTATATACTTTTTAGTAATTATGTCATTTTTATTAGTTGTTGTTCTTTCTAAATATTGCTATTTAAGCGCAAAAATCTGGAAATACATAAAAACTAAAACTGAAATACACAAATTAAACCTTATTTCAGTTTATTTACAAAAGCAACATTTCTGAATTTCATTTATTTTGCGTTTTTCCATCTAATATTTATATTTTATTTTATTTCAGCTTTATTTCGCTTAAATAGTTAGTGATATTAACCCTGACTTTAATGTTAAAGATTTACTGTTTTACCTGATTTTTTTTTTTTTGTTTAGAAAAAGTTTTAAAATCATCAGTATTATTTACACACAACTATATTTTATATTAATATTTTGAATTACCTTTTATTTTTATATTTTCATTTTTCAATTTTAATTTAATTTTTTAGTAATTGTCATTTTTAGCAGTTTTTGTTCTTTTTTAATATTCATATTATTTGTTTTTATTTCAGTTTTAGTTTTTATTTATTTCCAGTAATTTTAGAGCTTCAACTGGAACATTTCTAGTTTTTTAAAATCTAATATTTACATTTTATTTTAGTTTATTTCAATGTTTTAGTTAATGATATTAACCCTGACCCTCACGTTTATGTTTTTGTAATGTGTGGGAATTATGAACGTTTGATTTATTTATTTATTTATTGTGATTTTCACTGAATCCAATTAGGGTCAGTTTTGACCCAGAACTCGATCACAACAGAACATGATGTTCTACAGACTCACCTGGAACATGTCGGTGTCGTTGTCATGGCAATATTCCACCACCACGGTCTGGTTCCTGGAGAGGGTGAAGGAGATGCTGTGCTGCCCCCTGCTGTTCACCGCCTGCAACGAAAGGTCATGCAGTGTCACTAACCCTCCAGAGGCGTTTCCCTCGGCCGGTGTCCTTCAATGCACCTGCGGTGTGCTGAATAAAACACGCACCTTGCTGTCGTGAGGGTTGCTGAGGATGTGCACCGCGCTGGGCTTGACGCCGTTGGCTTTCGCCCTCCTGTAAAGAGCGAAGCGGCTCCTCTTGCGGCCGCGGTCTCCGCCCGGCAGAGAGCCATTATACCTGCAGAACACACTCACATTACACCAGAACATGATTTTGAGCTCGTCAGCAATGAGAGGAGCGGTTTGACAGCATCTTATATCACACTGCACATTACATTAACTGTTTAGATCAAGACATTTTACTGGTAAAATCAATTAAAATAGTGAATTTTATAGTGAAGGGGGCGGGGCCATGTTGGGCTGCTTTAGAGAAGAGGAAGAGTTGTTGTAGTAGAGTGTTGTTGACCTGCCGTCATTTTACGCCGGACTGCTTCACAAACGAGGGTCAATTCAACACAAAAGATGAACATGACGGCACATGCTAGTGGATGAGTTGAATCAACTCCACAGCAACTACATAAATTTATCCACTAACCATTCAGAAACGTCTAAAAGTTGTAACTTCTTCCTGAGTCTCTCCATCAGTGTCGACTCCGGTTTGAACAATGTAAGGCTGAACACTTTCGTCATTTTGGCTGCGTGAGATTCTCCAGCTTTGTTGTTGTTGAGCTATTAAAGCTCCGCCCTCTTCTGGAAAGGGGGCCGGGAGCAGCAGCTCATTTGCATTTAAAGGGACACACAAAAACACCCAAATAGGGGCAAATTTGACAAGCTATAATAAATGATCTGTGGGGTATTTTGAGCTGAAACTTCACAGACACATTCTGGAGACACCAGAGACTTATATTACATCTTGTGAGAGGAGCATTATAGGTGCACTTTAATAAATCCTGTTTTATTTTCGAATCATCTTCGTCTTCTTTGGACCATCGCTACACTTTCTTTTTTGTTTTTTTGCACAAACAAAGCACTTGCTTCGCTTCATAAAATTAAGATTACTCCACTTGAGTCACATGGATTACTTTAATTATGTTTTTACTACCTTTCTCTGGCTTGAAAGTGAGAATAGCTGTCAATGGAGGGACAGAAATCTCTCAGATTTCATTAAAAATATCTTAATTTGTGTTCTGCAGATGAACAAAGGTGTGGAACGACATGAGGGTGAGTAACTAATGACAGAATTTTCATTTTTGGGTGAACTAACCATTTAAGACCATTGAAAACTCAAGAGTTCAGTCAAGAGATTTGAGGATATTCGGAGGCAATCGCATGCATGTGACGCCCATAATAAGCTAATTAACGAGCTCTGATCTGCCACACTAACCTCAGTATACGCCGTCCAGAAGAGAAAGACGCTTTTGTTCAGACTCGAGGAGAGAACGAGGCGTGTTGTGTTTCAATGGCACAGCTGGGCTCAGAGCGTGTGATACTGCCACCCGTTTATATAAACCACAGCATTTCAGGGCATATGAGCGGATGAATACTCATATGTGGCAGAGATGCTGCTGTAAAGCAAGCCTGACTGTGACTACAGCGGTCAAACTGCCACTTCAGCACTGTACACTGAGACCGGTCACAGCAGAGATTGAGTTCGCATGAATGCACGCAAACACACACACACACACACAATGAAATATTCAAACGCTTCCCTTTTCTGTATATAGTCACATGCTGACCTGCCACTGAGGTAAACGCATATGGATCAATGAAGCGCTTTATACAATACAGATGGTTTCAAAGCAGTTCATTCAGCTCTACAGAAGACAATAGTGTCATTATTCAGCTCCTTCAGTGCGAATCTGAGGGATTTTTCACCAGTTTTATGTGCATCTGATCACTTAAGCTACATCTACATTCATCTGGAAAAAGCATCTTTCTGTCTGAGTTTTGTCCTTCTGTTCACACTAGCTCTGTTTCCATCCAAAGTTGCGAATTTAACTTGGAATATCGCATGAAACGTCTGCGAATAAAGCGCTGTTCCCATCCCGTGTGTTCAAGAGATGCGATCGGATGCTGGTGTTTGGCGTGTGAGACGCTTCTGGAGGGAATTAAACCAAATCGTTCTGATGACAGACTTTGACTCAGACGTTTCAGAACCACCAAACCAACATTTGAGATGCTGCGATGTGATTGGTCCGCTGGTTAGTGCAGTTATCCAATCACAGCATCTGCTGAGACAAAGTCATGTGAAGGGTTTTATTCAGTAAATGTGTTTCCAGTGTAGTTTATCGAATACAAAAATTTATCCACTGCAACTTTTAGAATTTATGCGCATCTTTGAGTTTCCATCCGGCGCTTTTTTTAATGCGATATCCCAAAATGCACTTAAAAATAGGTGGATGGAAACACTAGCGAGACGCATTTTGTCCCGCGAGCTTTTTGAAATGGTTAACATTGAAAAACGCAGTTTTCACATTGTGGTTTGGACTGTGAAAACGGAGGTATTTGAAAACCATGACACACGTTTAGTCATGTGACGCATATAATTGCACCCAAAGCAGGGTTGCCAGGTTTTCACAACAAAACCCGCCCAATTGCTACTCAAAACTAAGCCAAAACTAATGTTTCAGGTGGGGTTCCCAAGTAAAAATTGCATTCTGGGGGGTAAATATTATGTTATTTGGGGTCGCTTCAACCCGAGACATAAAAAAAACAACCCGTGGTAGCCCAATTCTGCGGGAAAACAGTGGACTTGGCAACATTAACCCAAAGATATGTTTATATATGTTATTCACTTTCATAGTGTTGTTAAAAATAAATAATACTTTGTATAATCTTCATATTACATTCCTGCAGAGATGACAGAACATTTACTCGCAAAGAGGGCGATTGTGTTTTAGATGGCGATTTTAAGATGCGAGATATTTTGCTGATACTGCCAGAAGAACTTTATTACATCTAGTCTCTCAGTTTCATCTCAGTAAGCTTTTATTACATTTTATACATGCTTAGAAAGATTATTTAAGTTTCAGTGTGGACGAGAAACTTTAGGAAAACGCTAGTGTGGATGTAGAACGTTTTAAATGTTTTCAATGTTTTAACAGCAGCAGGATGAGCTATAATAATACTAAAGTTTCACTTCAAACTGTTCTCATACAAGAACAACGAATAATAAAAAGCTGCACTTCAACAAAATCCTTCATGCATGTAGACCAGAGCAGCATCACTGGAGCTTCCTTATGCAAATTATGACTCAGTTTGATCATTATTTTTCCTGTTTATTACTGTGAAGCTGCGTTGAAAGCGGTCTGATTCCCACTGCACTAGGTCAGATCATGTGAGGAAGGTGAAGCATGATGAAGCAGAGTGTCTGTGTGGATATTAGAGGAGTTCCTGGTGCAGAAGCACTTCCTGATATGAGACACACACACACACACACACACACACACACACACACACACGTGTGGGCGGAAACATTTTACGCTCTCATTTCCTGAGTGGATTATGTCACGCGCTCACAGCTGTGCTCAACTATGAGCCTCTGTTAATAACTCTGATTGACTGATTGATAATATTTGGCCATTGTGAAGTGATCATCGACCGATTCATCAAGCAAAAACTCTTTTGTTTCCTAATCTACGCTAAATTCAGCCATTCTGAGATTATCTGCTTAACTTACAGAATGTACGGACATGTCAAGTCAAGTCTGCTTCATTTCTACAGCGCTTTATACAGTACAGATTGTTTAAAAGCAGCTTCAAAACAGAATCAATGATGCAAACTTCATCAAATATGAGACTAATTCAGATTCAGCTGTACAGCAGCTCTACAGAAGATAATAGAGTCATTATTCAGATCAGTTCAGTTCTCATCTGATATCAGTGCCGTCAGATCCATAATATTACTGAATATTAAGTGTCTTTTAAACATGTTTGTTTTCATTAAATGTTAGTGCATTTGTCTAAATTTCCTTCACACCTTATTTTTTCATGTGCATATCCGTCGACATATCAGCAAATATCGGTCGACGACTAATTAATAACTTCATTGACAGGTTCACTCCCTCTGCCGTCCATTCAGAACACTGTTAATCACAGCCACGATGATGTTAACAACACTAACGTAATTGATTGTTATAATGTAAACGTGATGAAAATACGCTTAATATATTGCATTATAGGTCAGGCTATCTCGTGATGACGCAACAATGTTGCCACATTGTAACAAATTTGTTTAAATGTAACAATGTTGCCACATTGTAACACTTTCATATAAATGTAACAATGTTGCAACATTGTAACACTTTCATATAAATGTAACAATGTTGCAACATTGTAACAAATGTTTAAATCCAACAATGTTGTCAAACTGTAACAAATTCGTTTAAATCCAACAATGTTGTCAAACTGTAACAAATTTGTTTAAATGTAATGTTGCCACATTATAACAAATTCGTTTAAATCCAACAATGTTGCCACATTGTAACACTTTCATATAAATGTAACAATGTTGCAACATTGTAACAAATGTTTAAATCCAACAATGTTGTCAAACTGTAACAAATTCGTTTAAAACCAACAATGTTTCCACAATGTAACAAATTTGTTTAAATGTAACAATGTTGCCACATTGTAACAAATTCGTTTAAAACCAACAATGTTGCCACATTATAACAAACTTGTTTAAATGTAACAATGTTGCAACATTGTAACAAATATGTTTAATCCAACAATGTTGTCAAACTGTAACAAATTCGTTTAAATGTAACAATGTTGCCACATTGTAACAAACCCACATAATCGTGAATCTCGGAGCTGCTGAAGTAAATGCGCATCACTCACCCGAGAATCACCAGTTCGCCGTATTTCACCGGATCTTTTGAGCGGGCATGTTCGTGCTGGTTCGGCTGCAACATGGGACTGGACCCACCGTCACTTTGGTCCGCTCTCGGTGTCACACAACCGGATCGAGCCCCGGAGAGCCGCGCAAGTCTGTCAAACAGATCAAATGTCGATGAGAAGCGAAGGGTTTAAACGGAAAGCGCGCGTGAATCTCCACAGACGGGCCGTCTCGAGCGCATGGCTCTTCCGTGGGTCGTAAAGCGTGAAAATTCGGAGCGAATCCGTTCATCTGGTCCAGAAATGAGCGGTGGCGGATGAAAGAACAGCTCGCGGCGGAGTGGAACGTGCCATGTGTGCGGCGGGGGGGACGCGCACGGTTTCAGCGCGCTTCTCTGAGTCCAGGCCGGTTCTACATCATTGACTTTATGACGTTTATTCGACTAGTTTGTATAACCGACAGTCGTGAAGGATTAACGTGACGTTTTGTGCTTTCATTCATAAATCTCTGAGGCGCGCGCACCCCTCGGTGTTGCGCGCAATGACGTGTCCCGGATTGCCTTTGAGCATTACGTCACTGTAAAATAGAGTAAAACTGTGTCTGATGCTGAAGTCTAACATAATCCAGTATGAGAAACTAAATATCGTTTTAGAACTATGAAGCACATCGTGATCGAACAAATACTGCTAATGTAATATTAATATTAAAGAGGAAATTACCACTTGTTTATGTAATAAACAACATTTTTATTGTTTGCATCATTTATTTGCGTTATAGGCAACAGAACATTTCTATTTGTGTTTTTCATTTTAATAAAAGACTAAATAAAATAATATGCATTAATAAAACTAATAGTTATTAAACTCAAATTAACTTTTTTCTTTATTCTTGCTGTTTTAATGAAGTTACTGCTGCACTTTCAGTGGTCATTAATATAAAACATCAAGTGGTTGTAATTACATTTTGAGTATTAATAACTCAACATGATTAAGCAGTATAATTACACACATCATTTTCTGTTGTATATGTTTAGTGTGAAGCATGGAAACTTTTCGAAATAGATGCTATAAGAATTAATATATGTTAAATCTTGTTCAGTTCATTTTACTTTTGCTTGAAGAACTTTTTGCAAGTTGTATTTAATGAGTGACTTAGTAAATATAATATAAGAAATAATACCTGCTGCATGTATTATTTATGATTGCTATAGCATGTTTGCTGCATTCCTTCAACAGGAAGGAAGGAAACAGAGTTCAGGACGACTTCCTCTCCTTCCTCTGGATTGTTTGCTGTAAAGAACTGCTTTAGAACACAATAATAGCAGCAGTTAGTCGCCACGGAAACAAAAGAAACCATCCCTGAGAAACAAGATTACAGTAAATATGATTTTATCAGTATGTGGCATATTATGTCAGTGATCTGAACAAACCCCAAACACTAAATCATGTGTGTTGTGTTTTAACCACAAATAAAACATTTGAGTTACTTTAAATAAAATAAATGGAAATAAAAAATTATATATATATTTATTTATTTTAACTTTAGTTTAACTTGATGTGATAAAATAACTAAAACTAAAGCTGAAATAAAAAAATATTAATTGTGTTTATAAAAAACACTAACTACTAAAAATGAAATTACTAAAACTTTAGCTAAAATGAAAATGGAAAATATAAAAAATGAAAACTATATAGATGTGTATACGAAAATATAGATGTTTACAAAAAATAAAAACTAATAAAAATGGCAAAAGCAAAACTAAAATTACAATGGAAAATACAAAAATATAAACAAATTTTAAATATTAATAAAAATTTGGAAACACTTTACAATAAGGTATTAATTTTTATTCTCATTAATGCATTAGATAATATGAACTAATAATGAGCAACAATTTTTTAAAGCAATTTATGATGAGGTTTTGTTACTTCAAATTGTTAAAATTACCATTGACTAAGATTAATAAATGCTAGAATTGTTCATTGTTAGTTCATATTAATGAAAGCTTATTGTAAATTGTTACCAAAAATATAACTGTATTGTTTTAAATTCATGTTCCTCGTAATCTTGAATCAGAATATCTTCTCCTCCCTCTCGCAGCATCTCTTCTCTTCTCTGATGACGAGGGCGGGGCAACCTGTCACTCACATGAGATCCACCAATAGCAAACCACAACCATCCAATCAGTTCCCCACAGACAAAATCAAGCCCCGCCCTACATTTGTTCTTGTTTGAGAAGCGTTTCACTCAGATATACGACACCCTAGGGAAGAAAAGACCAGCGCAACTTCTGTTTCATACCGACTTTAAATTTTTAAGTACAATCCAATTGCCTGTAGTAATTTTAAACTGATTTAAAAATCAAATCGTGTAAAGCTAAAATTATTTTGATGACATTTTTTACAGCAATGCATTTGGACATTATTTTCATGATGATGAAACACATTTAACCTTCACGGTTCATGTGCTGAACTGAATATCCTGAGCATTAAAACCTGTTGATTTCACAGTGAAACCCCAGACGGAGCTGCGCCTCATGCGTGTGCGAGCCGTTCGGAGTCTGTGACGTGTGCACTAACACTAACACATGCTAATGGTGTCCTGAGCGACTCTAATGGGACGGTGGATCAGTGTCTGGTCTGACTCAGCTCTATCTACAGTCCAACTACATCACGTTCACTGCTGAGAAAACTTTATGATTTAGTTTTATCACCGCCAAATATGGCAGAGATCAATGCTGCAATGTTTCCGATGGAGAAAAGCAACTCAAGAAACACTATAAAAGGACTGGATCTGAGGTTCCTGAGATTTCTCTGTTTACAAGACGCCAGCTGAAAGCAGATTAACAACAGGGGGCGTGAAAATGGGTGAAGAAACCATTGGGAACATGCCACAGACTCCATAAAGTCTTCGTGTTGAGAACAGAACATCCTCCCAGAAACATTCGGTAAACCTGAACACATGTTAGGGGTGTTTTCTGATGCAAGCATCACTTTAACTCACATTATAGGACAGACTTGAGCTATTTCTACAGACCAGAAGATCACTGAGAGCGGGATACGGGTCGAATGAATAATTAGGAGAGAAAAGATTCCAAATATTGATAATACTACGAAAACCTTAAAGGGTTCCGTCAGGCACTTCATATAGAGAATCATCCCATCATGGGGTCATTTTATGTATTTAGGTTTAATTAATTAAATTTAATTCATTCATTTTTAATTACATTTTCTGAATTAAATGGCTCGTAAACATACTTCATCACTAGAAAAAAAAAATGAAATAAACATGAAAGTATTATGCAATCATTTAAAACATTTCTTCTTATAGAACCTATAGAGCCTTTATAGAACCTTTTTGGGATAAAGTGCTCCTTAAAACTGAATCAAGAACCCTAGAGTTTCTATACAGAACATTTTTTGGAATAAAATGTCCTTTAAAAATTTAATCAAGAACCCTAAAGTTCTATATAGAACCTTTTTGGCATAAAGTGTTCTATATAGAACCTGTGATGGAAATTTTGAACTAATCAATAATGAACTAACATTTCTTTTCTTCTACAGGCCTAATAAGCTAACTTTGAAATAGAGAAATAGTCACTAGGACTGAGTGTAACAAGTGGATAAATTCTGCTGTGTTGGCTAGACAGCGGAGGATAAAGGATAAAAAATAGTCTTTGAAAAATTGTTTTAACCTATTGAGTAATCTGAACTATTAACCCGGTGATATTTTTTGATGATCTTGAGATTCAGTTCTAATCTAAATTTACTCTGCCAGTAAGCAGGACAGAGGAACTGAGATGTTTTTCTTAAATCTGAACCAATCATATTGAGACTGATGATTATGAGTAATAGATCATGCCATACTGACTGTGAAATGAACCTGAAATCCTATAAAACCTGCTGTATTCCTTTTGTTCGGGAGAGATTCTCTGGAATTGATGGGAACTCTCCCAGCCGTGATTAAAGCTTTGAAGAACAAAAACTGGAGTCTCTGGTTATTGCTGCAGCAAGTCAGGTTAGGGAACACTAGGTTTTTGAGGGTCAAGATGTTGACTGAGATATTATTGAGTGTCGATTAGGAGACGCCCCACGACTTAAGTCTTGGAAAATCTACCACAAACCACACTGAACCTTTTTTCAGTGCTGTGCGTAACGAGAAAACATGCACCGCTGAAATTTCCATGACAAATTTTAAGGTCTGTAAAATAAAATGGTAAAATTTGTGAATATTTGCAAACGCTGAATAATGCACAAATCTGCACCAAAGGAAGGCTCCTTTCAAGCCACATTTTGTCTAAATGCAAGTGCATTTTTTGACCATAATGCAAAAAAATGTTCTTATAGTAGTTTGTGTATTTACAAATGAAAGACAGACAGCAAAGCTTTAGTGTGTCAAACTCCAGTCCATCTCACGAATCCAGGGGTCTCCAAACTGGGTCCTGCAGAGTTTAGCTCCAACTTGCCTCAACACACCTGCCTGGAAGTGTCTGGTACGCTTAGTAAGACCTTGATTATCTGGTTCAGGTGTGTTTAATTGGAGTTGGAGCTAAACAGTGGCCCTCCAGAACCCAGTTTGGAGACCCCTGCATTAAACAAACAGCAGTGTGTTTCTGATCAGTAGAGAGATGGAGCTCATTTCTGCGGTTGTGTCATCCGGGTGTCATCTCATGCCTCTCTCAGGTCTGACATCATTGCTCAGTTTCCACACTGTCATGCTTCACTTCCCTGTAATTACCTGATGAGTTCACCAAATCTGCTGCAGACATCAGGTCACATTTCACAACATCAAACCACAGTTAGAAATCATTTGTTGCGTTAAGAAAATAAACCTATTGATTATTTTGTACATTTTATCCACAAGTGTGTTTGTCATTAAAATATAGTTGCAATATAAAGCTTTAATTTTAAACTCAATTTCAGACTAAAATGCATTTTAACTTAAAGCAGCATATCTTAAAATATGTCAGTGCCATCGTTTGTCTCAAGATGCACACCAGTATTGTTTTTTTTCTAAAAGCTACTTAAAGGTGCAGTAAGTGATTTCTGAAAAATGCTGTTGATATTTGAAATCACCAAACAACGCAAGGATCACACCCCTATCTTGATAGCTCCACCCCCAAATTCACAAACACCCTATGCAACACAGGCACCTCCCCCCTTATGAGTGGACACACCCCTTTCTGCTGATTGGCTACAAGTGTGATTTGGCCCACTTCACACAGCAATTTTCTTCAGAAATCACTTACTGTCCTAATAATGTGAAACCAGGCCAGTTTCTTATTTTTCCCTTTTAATTTCAGAGTCAAATGTGAACAGATCAGGTGTGCATTAAACATTCAAATATGAGTTATGAAATCATTGGCGATGTGTACCAGGAAACTGCATTAAATTAAACTTTGAAATGTTTGTTATTCAAATGGATTGTAAAACAGCAGCATTACAGGAGCTCCTGCGTTCTGGAGGACATGAACTGAAATGTGCTTCAACAAATATTATTGATGAACGCCGCCCGAAGCAATTCTAATCTATGATGAACTTTAACACGCTTTTCATACGTGCTCCGTGTGAGTGAAAACAGAGGGAAATGGAGGATCATTTGAGCCTGAAACCAAAGAAGTCATCATTAATTCACCTCACAGGGTCAGATATACATACGAAAACAGGCCTTCTACCAAAACACATGTTGAAGATTCACGACATTCTGCATTCGAGCAGACATTCTTCACATGGTGACAATGGAGTATTTCCTAAATTATAACATTGCATTTTCTGTAAAGCTGTTCTGAAACAATATGCATTGTGAAAAATGCCATAGATATGAAGATACGATCACATTGTACTTGATATATATGTATAGATATATATAGATAGATTTTATTATTTCTTCAGCATATCATATATGTCAAAATAATAAAACAAAGCATTAATTTAGCAGGAGACAAAAGAGGCTTGGGGTGATTTGTGCAGTTTACGGTACCAGAACCTGGACAAACACGGGTTATAATGGATTAGTTCAGAAACACTCAAGAAGCTAAAGTTGTTTTCATTACCCATAAATCTCCTGGATTTAAACATGTAAATGTAATCAAACGCTCAGTTTCTTCATGGAAAACAAATTCTTTCTGCTTGGTTTTGTGTGTTTATTTGAATGCTCTGCACTGCAGCTATTCTCCATACATTCGATATACGCGATGGCACAGAGGTAAACAAACAAGCTGCCATTTTTGGACTATAACAACTGGATCTTCAGACAAAAAACCCTTCCCACAGCTTCTGAAAGTAATACTTTACGGAGATTCAAACGTAACAGAAGGACTATACAGAGTGCTGAAAGCAAAGAATGGACGTACGAAAGAAAAGTAGACGAAATCAAAATAGTTATTGGTTAATTGCTTCTAGTCTTCGCCCGCATTAGGATTTGTAATTCGACGTGAGCCAGGTGAGCCCTTCGTAGAGTCCGTCGCCCGTCGTAGCGCAGGACGGCTGAACGTACCAATTGCGATCTCTGATCCGGGTCAGGCCGAGCTTCTCCTGGATCTCGTGCGGTTTCATGGCGTCCGGCAGGTCTTGCTTGTTGGCGAAGATCAGGATGATGGCGTCCCGCATCTCGCGGTCGTTGATGATGCGATGCAGCTCCTGTCTGGCCTCGTCGATCCGATCTCGATCCGCACAGTCCACTACGAAGATGAGTCCTTGGGTGCCGGTGTAATAGTGCCGCCACAGGGGCCGGATCTTGTCCTGACCGCCGACGTCCCAGACGTTGAACTTGACGTTCTTGTAGGTGACGGTTTCCACGTTGAAGCCCACCGTCGGGATGGTCGTGACCGACTGTCCCAGTTTGAGTTTGTAAAGGATTGTCGTCTTTCCGGCAGCATCAAGTCCAAGCATCAATATTCTCATCTCCTTGCTGCCAAAGATCTTCGAAAGCATCTTCCCCATTTTGTTGGCTGTGCATATAGTATGTTGGTTGCAAGAGGAGGAAAGTGTGTTTTTGGTCCTGCAGCTTTGCGTTCGGTCACAGAAATAATGCGTGCATCAAGTCTAAACTTTGTTTGCTTTTTTTTTTTTAAAAAAGAATTACTCTAATGCAGTAGGGTGCATAGACCTCAAAATGCATAAAAAAGTATAGATCTGTCACAGGCCTCTCCTATCTGACTTCCTTCTTGTGTACCGACTGTCGGGTCGCCGCTCGCTCGCGCTCATTCCCTTCCGACACACTTCAGATCATCAGTTCAGTTCCAAAAAACTCCAAAGGTCAGCGATTCATCCCGAGTTTCCCCTCTTCTGTCCCTGAAACACAAGAGAAAGCGGATGAGAAAAGGGAGGGGTGTCCAACACAACTAACTTTATTCGTGTAGTTTCCCTACTCGTACTAAACGCGACCGCGTGAGCGCGACAGCGCGCGCTGCTTTACCTCATATAACAGCCCCCCTCTCTCGCACCCCGGGTCGGTTCTGTCCCCTCTTTCCTCTCCGGTCCCTCTTTCTTTCAGCCCCGGTCGTGCTGCTGCTACTGCTGCTGTCGGTGTTACCGGAAAAGGTGCGGACCTGCTTCAGCCGCTACTTCCTCTCTTTCTCGCTCAGGCGCACTGCGCCATTTGGCATTCGGATCGTAATCCTACTACGGCGAAGGCTCTGCGATTAATATTCATGACGCGTGTTTCGGCCATTGGACAGAGAGCGGCTGCGTCAGCGATGTCGTAGTTAATATTAAACACACTGGTATTTGCTATACCTTCATAACACATTAAAATTAACCATTCTCCTCGGGAAGTTTTGTTTATATAGCTATTTACATAAAGCTAAGTTATTAGGCTACCTATAAATCTCTCATTTAGGTTTTTCTGTACAGATCTAAAAAAATATTTTATGACTATGAAATGTGTAAATGAATGAAAAAATACTACTATAGAAAAGTAGTTGAATTAATTTGTTGTGTTAACTCTATAGTTGCTGTGGTATATAACTATAGTACTATACACAAATTACTTTACCCAAGTTTTCTACAACTATAGGGTAAATTACAATACACTACAGTTTACTGTAGTAAAAACTAATGTATACTACATTTTATTACAGTTTATCAGTACACTCTTATTAATACTACAGTATGCTGTAGCATTCATCAACAAAGTGTTGTATACTATATGCCTAATATATACAGGTTCAAAAACACTATATAAATTAGTATTTTTTTCATGTTAACCTTTAAGAAAATATGTAAATTGATCAAGATCTTCTGAAAACGCAGAAGTAGAAAGATCTCTTATAACTGTAATTCTTTTGTTTAATGTTAAATGTATTTGTATGTTTCTTGAAAGGCTAATTTAAAAAAAAAAAACATTGGGATCAACAAGCAGCACGAGTATGGCTTTATTACTATATTAATGGAATTATGAATTCGCTTTAGTTGAAATATCAGGTATTTTCATGTATTTATTTACGTATCAGACGTTTTATCCAAAGAGACATTATTATTCCAGCAACGGACGCGTGACCTAATTAATAATCAAAAGATGAACGTAAGAACCTTCGCCGTAGTAGGATTCGTAAGACCAAACTGAATGAAATGGACGCCATTGAGGCTCGGGAAAATATAATTGTGTTGTTTTTTAGAGGCTAATCTGATTAAAATAACGTTCAAATATGATGTTTTTATTGCAATGAAACGTTTTTAATGTTCGACCACATCAACCAGAGGAGTTTTTGCGTAACTGTCCTTCCAGTCCCTCACTAGCGTCATTTTACGTTGAAGGGGCGGAGCTCGTGACGTCACATCGAGTTCAAAAAATGCCTCGTTTAAATAAAACACCATTCAAACCTTTTAAATATACGCATATTTGCGTTTTTCCCCCCGAAGAATGGGCTTTTTACACGTGTAGCAAATAAATCAAACAGCTATTGAGCTATTAATAATTGATGTCTGATTTATTTTCAAAGAATTAGCATGTCAAAGATAACTCATATAGTTCTTCCTTATTTATATAAAACTGGACTCATTTACATCCATGAAGCCCAGCATTTGAAATACACAACATTTATTTCCAAATAGCCTGTTTTAAATGTTGATCATATGTGAAAAGGTCTTGAAAATACAGTTATTCAGTTCAATCAAAACAGGTTTTTGACTAATTATCCTATGGAAGCCCATATATATATAAAGAAAAATCATGCTTCTTTAAATCAAAATTATGACATAGGCCTACTAATTTGAAAATCTGACTTAAAAAGTCATAATGACATAAAAATTCATGATTATGACATAAAAAGTCGAAGTTGTGAGATAAAAAGTCATAATTATGACACTTTATGTCACAATTTCGACTTTTTAAAATTTCATTATGACATAGTATTCCATAAGTCATAATCAAGATTTAAGCACGATTGTTTTCCCTCTTATGTGGCGGAAATGGGCTTTCATATTGATCCCACTGGGGGAAAAAATGCTTCTGTCAATCATAATTATTATGACATAGACCTACTAAGTTGAAAATCTGACTTAAAAAGTCATAATGACATAAACAATCATAACTGTGACATAAAAAAGTCGAAATTGTGACATAAAAAGTCATAATTATGACTCTTTATGTCACAATTTCGACCTTTTTTATTTCATTATGACCTAGTTTTCCATAATTTCGACTTTTTATGTCATAATCAAGATTTAAGCATGATTTTTGTTCTTATGTGGCGGAAATGGCCTTTCATATTTATCCCAAACTGACTTGTATAGAGTATTTTTGGGCCGCATTACACCCCTATCGGTATTACCACAGTATGACTTGACTAGTCGCCTTTTATGTGTTTTGAGTTTCGTCGCGCAGTGCGCATGCGCAAAGCATTCGTGTCCTTTCCTCATCGCTCGACGCAGCTGGTGTTGAATGCGATACAGCGCGGCTGTTCGACCACATGTTATCAGCCGCATAAAACTTCGAAGAAGTTGTGCAAATATCTGCTGTTTTAACACAGTTTCATGGAAGATTCTGGTAAGTATCCTCTCCTACGTGTGTTTCCCGCGGTTTGCGCGCGGTCTTTTCTAGAACACTCTGAGGTAAATCAACGGCGTCGGGTCGTTAGCAGTTTAGCTAGTGCGTGAACAGACCAGGCCGAAACCAGACCGATACAACTGAAAACGTTTTCTTAATGTTATAACATATTTTGCTGTTTTGAAAACTAACTAGCCTTTTAAAACGAATTATAATGGCACCGAACGCGTTTTAAAGCCTGTTTTGATCAGTAGGCTAACTAATTTTTGCAAAACAACTTCGACGAATCATCGTATGTCGTTTGACCAGGAAACGCGATAGAAACATTTCATATAACCATAAATAAGTTCTCAAGGCTTTTAAAGATTTCACCTCCATTCATGTGTGTTTTTGGTGAACATTCTAAAGCATTTCCGAGTTGATTTGATGTAAAATTTTGCGGTTTGTACGGAGTTTGTAGATTCAGATCAATCAAGCCTGCAGGTTTTAAACAGGCTGAAACTAAATTCAAAGCTTGAAAATAGATGCAAATTAGGCGTTTCTTATGAAATAGGCCATTTTGCATCACAACTGACTTGTTTTTGTCTGATCTACATCACAACGTCTTGTTTATGCTGTAATAGTAAGGTACATTAAATATAAATCTTGCTTAATTCTATATTACCAGCCAGAAACATTGAGATGATTGTTGTTTTCAGATTTGCTTCTGTATTTTATGTGGAAAAGTTTAGGGAAAATAAAAATTTGTTTAAAATAATTGAATAAATAATAGAAACTTAGATAAAAATACACCCAACAGTTGAGAACCAAAATGAGGAGAAGAAACTTAATTTAAAGCAGTATTGTCCGAATAATATTTTACATTCGTGTAGTATATTGATTTTAAACTAGTAACATGATGTTAGCAGCCTTTTTAATTTTAGGATGGGGGTCCATCGACTGGTGATGATGATATTTGGGGGTCTGTGGCATCAAAAAATATGTTTTACCTAACTGTTTACCATCGGTTTGTTTCAGGTGAGCCCATGACCGGGATGTTGGACACGAATGCCCCTGACAACGGGGATGCTCCTCCGATGGAGGGTACAGGGGCCGATTATGGCACAGACCCGACCGCATCCGACTGGACGACGACACAGGCTCCTCTTGCAAACCCGGAAAGCCACGAATACGAGCAGATCCAGCCAGCGTCTGCCGTGGAACAGTATCAGCTGTACTCGATTGAGCATTTGAAATCTGCAGCAGAGAACATTGACCAGAAAAGCAGTCCTTCAGAGCCCGTTCCGGAAAACTCCGACCAGGTTGTTGGGCAACAGACAGAATCAAACGGAGAGCACGTGGACCAAATGGCGGAGGAGGATGTGGTGAAGCAGACGGGAGACTCAGAGAGCCCTTCCAATATGGAGCTAGAAGATGCGCCCAAAGAAGAAGCAGCGGCAGAACCAGGAGCCGAACCAGGAGAAGACGCAACCACGGCACAAGAGCCTGAACTTCCTACAGAATACGAGCGTCTTTCTAAGGTCGTGGAAGATAATCCTGAAGACTTCAATGGCTGGGTCTACCTTCTGCAGTATGTTGAGCAAGAGGTAAGTCCCTTACTTTAAAGGGTTAGATCACTCAAAAATGAAAATTTCTGTCTTTAATTACTCACCCTCATTTCGCTCCACACCCTTAAGACTTTCGTTCATCTTTGGAACGCAAATGAACGCAACTACCACTTTCAAGCCCCAGAAAGGTAGTAAAGACATCATAAAGGTAATCCATGTGACTCCAGTGGTTTAACCTCAATTTCATAAAGCGACGAGTGCTTTGTTTGCATAAAAAAAACATAATTTACCACTTTATTAATCTCCAAACATAAAGATATTTTTAATGTAATCTGAGAGTTGTCTGTTCCTCCATTGAAAGGTTATTCACTCAAAACTCGAGAGATCGCACATCAAGCACAGTTGTGCTTCCTTTTAAGATATTTGAGTGCTTTATCTACGTTCGCTGATCAATGTTTACATGTGAGTAAAAGCTTAAATTAAATCTGTTCATCACATAATGCAATCATGTGTCTTTAGAAGACTTGGATTTAAACTGCTCCATTCATGTTTATTTTATAATCTCTTTATTAACATTTTGAAGCTTCAGAGTTTTGAACAGACTTTCAACGGAGGGACGGAAATCTCTCAGATTTCATTAAAATATCTTCATTTGCGTTTCAAAGAAGTCTTATGGGTTTGGAACGGATTTACTTTTTGTTGAACTAACCCTATAATACCAAAGCATCACAAGCGTTCATCAGTGGCTTTTGTGCGTTTCTTTTGTTTCAGAACCACCTGCTGGCTTCGAGGAAGGCATTTGATGCGTTCTTCCTGCACTATCCTTACTGTTATGGGTACTGGAAGAAGTATGCTGATATTGAGAGGAAACATGGCTACATCCAGATGGCAGATGAGGCGAGTCAAGCTGCAAAACTCATGAAAATCATTTTTGTTGTCATATAGTCACACAAAAATAGGTTTAATTTTCTTTAATACAATTATATAGTCATATCTCAACAGCTAAAGTGCGACTATAAGGCACGAAGATGATATAAACATCAACATCATGATTTTTTTGTAAAGCTGCTTTGAAACAAGGTGTTTTGAAAACACTATATAAATTGAACTTGATTTTGAAGTGAAATATTACGCTTTCATGAGATTCACACTTTCAGGTTGTCTTCTCTGTAAAGGTGATTTTTAAAATGTCATACAGATGAACTGATTTGAATCTTATTTCCACCACAGGTGTACCGCCGAGGTCTGCAGGCCATTCCGCTCAGCGTCGACCTGTGGCTTCATTATATCACTTTCCTGCGAGAGAACCAAGATACTAGCGACGGAGAGGCCGAAAATCGCATCAGAGCGTAAGTGCACAAACCTGAAGTAAAACTAGGAATTTCATAAATAAGTTTAGCTTGTATGTTAACCGCAGGTCCTTAAAGGGTTAGTTCACGCAAAAATGTAATTTCTGTCATTAATTACTCTCCCTCATGACACCCGTAAGACCTTCGTTCATCTTCAGAACACACATTAAGATATTTTTGATGAAATCCAAGAGGTTTATGACTCATCCATAGACAGCAATATAATCAACACTTTCAAGGTCCAGAAAGGTACTAAAGACATCGTTAAAACGGTCATGTGACTGCAGCAGTTCAACCTTAATGTTATGAAGAGACGAGAATACTTTTTGTGCGCAAAAACAAAACAAAAATAACCACTTTATTCAACAATCTCTTCTCTTCTGTGTCATTCTCTTACGTTGTTTACGTCCAGCGCTTCCAGGTTCTACGTCAGAACACCGATTATTGGCCGGCTCCTGTGTCAGCATCACACGCATACATCGTGCTGATCACGTGATCACAGAATTTTAACACAGAAGCCTTCACTGTGCGTCACCTGCGTAAGGATAATGACGGAAGAGAAGAGATTGTTGAATAAAGTCGTTATTTTTGTTTTGTTTTTGCACACAAAGTATTCTCGTCTCTTCATAAAATTAAGGTTGAAGCGCTGCAGTCACATGACTGTTTTAACCATTTCTTTCTGGACCTTGAATGTGTTGATTATATTGCTGTCTATGGACATAAACCTCTCAGATTTCATCAAAAATATCTTAATTTGTGTTCTGAAGATGAACGAAGGTCTTACGGGTGTGGAATGACATGAGGGGGAGTAATTAATGACAATTTACATTTTTTTTTTTTTGGAAAAAAGCAAAACTGCATATACCCTGGTTCACTGACGTGCCTGTGTTCTTCCAGGTCCTATGAGCACGCAGTTCTGGCCTGTGGAACGGATTTCCGCTCTGATCGTCTGTGGGAGGCTTATATCGCCTGGGAGACGGAGCAGGACAAGCTGGCCAACGTCACGGCCATCTATGATCGCATCCTCTGCATTCCCACACAGCTGTACTCGCAGCACTTCCAGAAGTGAGCATGAGACATTGATGTCTGCAGCACATTAATGCATGACTACTAAAGTTCATTTGTACACTGAGAAATAAATTCATGATGTCAGTAGGTAGTTTTATTGATTTGTGCAGGACTTAAATTTGATTGTGAAAACGCTGCCACTCTTTGTTCAGGTTCAAAGAACATGTGCAGAGCAACAACCCCAAGCACTTCCTGTCTGAGGAGGAGTTCGTGCAGCTGCGAGTGGAACTGGCTAATGCTAATAAGCCCAACGGAGATGACGCCCCTGGTGAAGAGCTTCCGCCGGGCACGGAGGACCTGCCGGATCCCGCCAAGGTAAGAGTGCCGTCTGCCGTCTGTGGGGTTATCAAACATGGCAGAGGTAGGCAGGGGCGTCTAGCTGATCCTGGAGACAAGCAAAACGTGTGCAGGTTTGAAGAGGTGTCTTTCCGTTAGCAGCCAATGAAAACCTGAGGGTCCAGGTTGGCATCCAATCAGGGACTTGGGCTTAAAGTGGGACGGGCTCGTGACGAAATGACACCGTCCCTCCCAGCACCGGGGCTTGGGCCACAGCTGATTCACTGGGTGTGCAAACCGTACTGTTTCTGTCAAACTCATGGTGACGTAGACCTTTTGCGTAGCTGGACATCAGACGAGATAAAATGTTTGCACCTTCACGATGCGATGCTCAGGACGCTGTGTTTTGCCCTTTAGAGAGTGACGGAGATCGAGAACATGAGGCACAAAGTGATCGAGACTCGGCAGGAGGTGTTCAACCACAACGAGCATGAAGTCAGCAAGCGCTGGGCCTTCGAGGAGGGGGTGAGTGTGTCTACCAGGACTCATGATTACAAACAATGTTTACGTGCATTAATCAAAATAAATCCAATCTGATTTCGGTTTCCAAAAATTCTGTTTATGTGAACCCCAAAAACGTTGCAGTCTGATTCACATATTCGATCACATGTGCATTACATGACAAGCTTTTTAGGAAATTCTTACTAATTATTCAGTCTCAACCACTGACCAATTTGTAAGACATGATGCGTAAATATACAATGTATGTTAATATGCACAGCACTGCACTTGTGCAGGAGGTTATTTATTTATTTTTTAAATCTCATTGAGAAAATGGTTGGATTCAAGCGTTTATATGCTCATTTTTTCCCAGTTGATTGAGATAGTTTAAGGCTGCATGACCTCTTTCAATCCAATTTAAAATTTCATTCAATTTTCAGTTCGATTGAGCCGTCATTCTGATTATAAACAGATTATTTGGGTGCATGTAAATGTAGCTACTGTTGCTTATTTTTATCTGGGTTTTCGCAGGTTCTTTAAAAGGTCTAAAATTCAGTTTGATCAAACTTAAGGGTGCGTTCACACTTGTCATGTTTGGTTCAATTAAAACGAACCCTGGTGCGATTGATCTGTTAGTGCGGTGTAAACATGTGAATGCTGCCATCTGAACCCTGGTGCGGACCGAGACCGCTGAAAAGATGGATTTTTACCGTCAAAAATTACCGAACAAAATTTCAGCTTTATTTCAATTAACAGAAACATTTTTAATAGTTTAACAACAATAACCCTGGTTTGCACACAGAAAACTTCAAAACAAAAAATCTAGTTTTTTCTTTTGCCGGTAATGAGCGATTGCAGGTGAACCGTCTCAACTCACAGATCTGACGAACGTTGGTTTTGCTCTGCAGATCAAGCGTCCGTACTTCCACGTCAAAGCCTTGGAGAAGACCCAACTCAACAACTGGAGAGAGTACCTGGACTTCGAGCTGGAGAACGGGACGCCGGAGCGCGTGGTGGTTCTGTTCGAGCGCTGCCTGATCGCCTGTGCACTCTACGAGGAGTTCTGGATCAAGGTAGATAGACGGCGCTCTCGTTCCCGCGTCATTCCCTCTGTCCACCCCTTTGCTTCCCCATCAACGATATCATCACTTCCACAGTAAAACTTGCTGCACTCTTTGCGTGTAACGTTGATATTTGACTGTATCTGTTATATTAGGGGATGGCCTGCTTGCCACACAAGATTTGACTGCAGCATTTGCCAACTACGTTGCACCTCTCCGTCTCCTTCTACCTTACAGAAACTTATCTTATTGGTTCCATGAAGGTGCTGATGGGTTTAAAACAGAAATTCTCAAAACGATCTTGTCAATGGAAATTCACCAGTGCGGGGATGTGAAATGAAAGCTCAAGTTTTATGTGTTCTTTTCCCTCTTCTTCTGTTATTCCTCCTCTCTGTCACTCTCTCTCTCTCTCTCTCTCTGTCTTTCCTGTCCTGCTTGTCCTGTGAAGTACGCCAAGTATCTGGAGAGCTACAGCACCGAAGGCGTCCGGCACATCTACAAGAAGGCCTGCACCATCCACCTGCCCAAGAAACCTGCCGTTCACCTGCTCTGGGCGGCTTTTGAGGAGCAGCAAGGTAAGATGGTTTTGCTGTTGACTTGGTGAACTGTTATTAAACGATACGAAAAGTCAAGTACCGTATTTTCTGGAATGTAAGTCATGTATTTTTTTGTAGTGATGCGCTGAAACTGAAACCAAAAATTTAGGTGTCACTTGACCAAAAACCAAAACCTTAGTATTTTAAATGTATTATTCTAAACCGGTACGCTATGTATAGTGGGCGTCCATACAGGTTTTGCACAAAAGATTAACATGACGGCACATGCTAGTGGATGAGTTGAATCAACTCCACAGCAACTACATAAATTTATCCACTAACCATTCAGAAACGTCTAAAAGTTGTAACTTCTTCCTGAGTCTCTCCATCAGTGTCGACTCCGGTTTGATCAATGTAAGGCTGAACACCGTTACTGACAATCCTCATTTTGGCTGCGTGAGATTCTCCAGCTTTGTTGTTGTTGAGCTGTTAAAGATCCGCCCACTTCTGGAAAGGGGGCGGGAGCAGCAGCTCATTTGCATTTAAAGGGACACACACAAAAACAGCGGGTTTTTGCTCACACCCAAATAGGGGCAAATTTGACAAGCTATAATAAATGATCTGTGGGGTATTTTGAGCTGAAACTTCACAGACACATTCTGGAGACACCAGAGACTTATATTACATCTTGTGAAAGGAGCATTATAGGTGCCCCTTTAAAAAGCTGTGTAAACACAGTTTAAATATACTTACTCCATGATCATGGAAAACAGAAACGTACAGAAAGCTAACATTAACAGCATTAACCTGTCGCCCTTGTCTGCGTCTTTGTGTTTTTCTCAGCCTCAGTGATATGTAGCACTAAACGTTGCTGTAGGAGATTTCGTCTCTTGGCCCTCCTTTTTTCCTCTTTCAGTTGCAGAACTTGTACATCTACATTCCATCTTCATTCTCACAGAACACACGACACACAACACACAACAAAAGCACAGCTCCGATCATGCATGACGTCACTTCAGGCTTCATGCTGACGGAGCAAATGCAATCAGAAAAACGGCCCTAGGGGAAAATTTAGTTTTCTGGGGAACCGCCCTGGTGCAAAAACCCCTAATGCTCCTCTAGAGTTATTTTTCTAGCTAAATATTGAGTTTATGGTGATTGAATGGCTTTTCTGAGGTAAATGTAACATTGTTCTCCAGCTGTTTTATTGTCATCTTTCGGCAGTTGAAACAGTGATTGATGGATCACATGATTCATTTCAGTAAGTTGTTATGAATCTTCTGATGTTCGTTCAGGTTTATTTACTGCTGTAACTAGTAGTAAAGAGGAAGAGGTGATCGCTTCATGATCTGTCATGCATTAAAGAGACAAACACATTTATTGTGTTTAAATCGAAAGCCCTAGCGTTCACACAGCTGACACGTTTACTACTTGTAGTTTATCCATGTTTACACGAAACAGAACACACAAAATGTGCCATCAAAGAAGCGCTAATAAAACGTCAGTTTCAGTCAATGATTTCGGCCAAAATGTTGCCGTTTCTGTAGCTGAAATTTCGGTGCATCACTAGTTTATCATCTGAAACAAGCTGCGACTTATATTCCAAAGTGACTTGTTTAAAGCAATTAACGTTGTATTTGTATTTTTCTCTTTTCATTCCTGTTCTGTTCTGAATATGGTTAAATTTAGAGTTTTTTTATTTCTGGAGTGCTGGGAACTAAACTACATGTTTATAGTGTTTAATGTTATTTACCAATATTTTACATTATTTCTGAATGTAATAATAAAATGTGACTTATACACTGTTTTTTTTTTTTCTCTCAACAATTCAATTTTGACACGATGCGACTTATTTTCCAGAAAATCTGGTAAATTGTCAAGTCAATTTTATTTGTGTCCCACCTCTTACAATATATACACACTGATTCAAAGCAGCTTTACAGACAATTGATGTTCATGCTTATAATTTCTTAATATTTTCATGCCTAAGTTACATTTTGCGACGATACAAACAATCAAGCAGTTGAGATTTGATATATAGTATATATCACTTTGAGTGCGTACCGTGTGTGTGTGTGTGTCTGATCGTCTCTTTATGTGATTGTATATTGCATGTGTGTTGGTCTGATGTTTGACACAATCTCCACTACTGTTCCTACAGGCAGTGTCGACGAGGCTCGGAGCATCTTGAAAGCGTTCGAGGAGGCCGTCCCGGGACTAGCCATGGTGAGGTTGAGACGGGTGAGTCTGGAGCGCCGACACGGAAACATGGATGAAGCGGAGACCTTGCTGCGGGACGCCATCACCAACGGGAAGAACAGCAGCGAGTCGTCGTTCTACGCGGTGAAACTGGCCCGACAGCTGGTCAAAGTGCAGAAGAGCATCGGAAAGGCCAAGAAAGTGCTGCTGGAGGCCGTCGAAAAAGATGAGGTCGGGTTATGTTGCTAGTTATTTCTAGGGCTGCATGATAATGTTTTATTTTGATATGTATCTTGCATCCCTAATCACTTCCTGTTGAAGGTTTACAAATGTGCAAACGTGTCTGTTTTTCTCCCTGCAGACGAACCCAAAGCTGTACCTGAACCTGCTGGAGCTGGAGTACAGCGGGGACCTCCAGCAGAACGAGGCCGAAATCGTCGCCTGCTTTGACCGAGCGCTGAACAGCCCGATGCCGCTGGAGTCACGCGTCACTTTCTCCCAGCGCAAGGTCGAGTTCCTTGAGGACTTCGGCAGCGACATCAATGTGTAAGTTCAGACTCTGCTCCATACCTCTCCTCTCTTCTTATTCTGAATGATGAACTGTTGTGAGAGATGTGTGGTTCTTCACAGGCTCGTGGCTGCGTATGAACAGCATCAGAGGCTTGAGACGGAGCAGGAGACGTTAAAGAGGAAAGCAGAGAACGGGTAAGTTACGCTCACCGTTACATCACTAAACTACTTTAATCTGTGCTGATGCTGATTTAAATACAACTCTATTATATGATTTGTTTTATTAAAAATGCTATTTTAAACCTTGAGATGAATGTGTTTTGTCTGGTATGCTCAGCTCAGAGGAGCCGGATGCAAAGAGACAACGGACAGATGACCAATCGGCAGCCTCGGGTCAGATGATGCAGGACATGCAGGCCAATCATGCAGGATACAACTATAACAACTGGTATCAGGTCAGTTTCTGACTGTTTAGATGCTTAAACAGGAGACTTTATATGACTGTACACTCACAAACATCTGTTTTCTCTCTTCCAGCAATATAATACGTGGGGAGGTCAGAATTCCTGGGGTCAGTACGGTCAATACGGTCAGTACAACCAGTACTACCCCCCGCCACCGACATAACCAACCACAGCTGCGGTGTGAGCTCCGTTCAGGAGTCCTGCCATCTTTTTACCTGCTCGTACAGCTTCAACATTCATACCGTCTCGAATCAGACATTGTGTGTTTTCTTTTGTTGGCACGTGTTGAAAAAGGAGCCTTTTTTCCCCCTCTGTGTAAGTGCAAGTGAGTTTTTAATGAAGCTTGATTGGTTTAGTGCTTTTGGAGGTTTAGTTGTGTTCGGTGAAAGATTTACATTTGTATGGAAGGAGTTTAGAATGCAACACTTTAACATCATCTCTGCTCTCCTCAATGTGATCCTGTTTTCAGAGATAAACGTGACATGAAGACGTTTTTTATTTTGACTTGGTTTCATAATAAAGAGATTGACATCCTACACGACTGAATGTGATTTATTGACTTCTGTGGCTGTTTGAATGTTTATACTACTATTATAACATCTGAGCTACAAATTTTCTATTTGTATTTTTAGTAACAAACTGTAACAGTTTGAGCATCTGAGATTTAATGCAACACTTAAGACCTGAATGTAATTTGAGATCTGTTAATCTGAGCCAGTTATTATAGTTTATAAAGTTATAAATATGGATATTTTTCTTACAAAAACACATCGCTTTGCTTCAGACGGCCTTTATTAACCCCCTGGAGTCGTGTGGATTACTGTTATGATGGATGGATGCGCTTTTTTGGACTTCAAAATCTCGCCCCCCATTCACTCCTATTATAAAGCTTGAAGGAGCCGGAATATTTTTAAATATATCTCCGATTGTGTTCGTCTGAAAGAAGATAGTCATATACACAGGACAGCTTGAGGGTGAGTAAATCATGGGATAATTTTCATTTTTAGGTGAACTATCCCTTTAAGGCAAGTCGTTTCTCTCGGCGGCCATCTTTGAAACGCCTCGGTCATGCAAGCACAGCTCGTATCATCAAATTCTCCAAAGCTGTTCATCAAGATCGCGATTAAATTCCATGTGAAATCGCAAATGAGATCTGTCAACAATTGTCTCATTAATTTTGTTTCTAAACGCTCAAATCATAGCAAAAATCGCATTTTTTTTTCAGGCTAGACTAGCCAACGCGCATGCGCAGTCATAAGCGCGCGTTTCAGAACAGAAGCTTCCGACAATCAGCGATTGGCCCTTTTATTTAGAAGGCGGGGCTTATTCCTTTCTAAACAATAAAAGCTTGTTTGCTGATTCTTCATCTTGAGTTTTGATATCAAAATATAAATAATCTTTTAACTAATTTGAGAATACCTGGTAACGGAGTATGGAGGACTAAAACTGCAGAAATTAACAATAAATAAATGTAACAACAGCAAAAATGACTTAATAAATTTGAAGTTTTATTATTTTTATATTAAGAATATTTTTTTTTAGAAATATATATATGAGGTTCTGAATTAATTTTTTGTAGTACGTATTTTCTGTATTATTTATTTATTACATTTATATTTATTTCAACCTTTTATTTTTGTACTTATTACAGTTGAGGCTGGTCATTAGCCTCCTAAAATGTGTCAAATTAAAAGTTTTAAAAGCTTAATTTTTCTTATTTCCCAGAGAAAATGAGCTCATGGAAAACATGCATTAGATGTCTGTCTATTCTTTGGTTTTCCAGCATCATTCCAGCTCTTCTCAACACTGACGATCAAGACAGAAACAAACGCACATTTTTTATCTGTATTTCAACGAAAGTGCTGATGTTTAGTCAATAGATTCACTGAACACGTCACGATCACGTGGGCAGCGCTCTTCCCAGAGTTCTTTGCTCCGCACATGCGCACCTTCCTTTTCTCGTCCAGTTGTGGAACGACTAGCATCACCCAATGTAAGGCCTGATAATCAAATCACTTTATTTATCGCATTTAACCACTTTAATGTGCTTTAGCGGTACCTGAATGACTTTCATAAGCTTTACTGTGTTTTATCTTCAAATCCCGAGCAGAAATATCCGAGTATAAGCAGTTTACGCGCGTTTATTTCCTCCGCGTGTTGAATGCGGCGCTCGCGCACGCGACACACGAGTTTCTCTCAAATATACAGAAAAATAATCTGCTTTTACTGTTATTAAACATGTGAACTGACTCGATTGAGTCGCATGTCTGGAAGCGGATAATAAACAGTTACAGAAACTTTAAGAAAACTCAGAAAGATGAATGTAATGAGAACATGTACTTATTCCACCAGAAAATACTTCAGAAATTTTGTTTTCAGGAAAATAAAACCTGTTTAGTATAAAAATATACGAACTATGTATATATTATGTGTGTGTATATACACATATTTATTATATATATATATATATAATGCAACGTTTTTATTTTTTGGTCATTCTTGATTATTGCCAATTACTGTAATACTCAATAATAAGACAGATACACTGACTTGTTTAAATGTGTCATTGTTGCTGTGTGAGTTTGATCTGAAGTGGATCTGGTTTGTGTTCCAGCGCTCATCATGCAGCTGTTCCTGCGCGCTCAGTCTCTGCACACGCTCCAGGTGTCCGGACAGGAGACCGTCCGTGACCTCAAGGTGAGTCGGTCAGCATGTTCACAGGCGTGTGGTCGGGTGACGAGCGCTCTGGTCTCATGATGTGTCTCTGTAGGCTCATGTTCAGACTCTGGAGGGAGTGTCTGTGGAGGACCAGGTTCTCCTGCTGGCTGGAGCTCCTCTGGAGGATGACGCCACCCTGCTGACCTGCGGCGTCACGGAGCTCTGCACGCTGGAGCTCGCCGCCAGACTCCTGGGAGGTACACACGAAAAATACGCACATCTATTATATTTTATATATTTATAATTTTTTTAATTTTATTTTATATTGTTTTTATCATTTAGGAACCTAATATTATAATTAATTTATTTTAATATTTAACAGTTTATTATTTATTCACTTACAATTTATAAATAAACTAAAATTATTGTAATATTACATAGTCTATAATTAAAATGTATAATTTATTTATTAATTTATTATAATTTATAAACAAATATTTTAATTATTTTAATACTGTATAATTTATTAATTAAATATTTTAAGTTATAATTTTGTAATTTTATTACAATTTTATTTTATTTATAATTTTTCTTTATAATTTATAAATGCATATTTTAAAATATAATTTCAATTAATCTGATTTATTCATTTATAATTTAATTAAATATTTTAATATTATATAATCTACAATTAAAATGTATTTATTTATTAATTTATAATTTTTAATATATAATTTATAATTTCTTATAATTATAATCTTATATAACTGATTTATGTATTTGTTTATAATTAAATATTTCAATTATAATATTATATAATCTGCAATTAATTAATATATTTTTCATTTATAATTATTTTAATATTATACAATCTATAAAATATTAAAATTAAATTAAAATATTTAATTAGATTATAAAAAATGTTTTTATTTAGTCTAATTAAATATTTTAATTATATAATCTATAATTTATTCATTTATAACTTATAAATATTTTACATTTTTTTTAAATATATAATGTATAATTTATAATTTCAATTATTTTATATAATCTAATTAAAATAAGCAAATATTTCAATTGTTTTAATATTTGTAATGTATTTATAATTTATAAGTAAATATATCAATTATTTTAATTTATAATTTTATAATTTATTTCAAAGTTATAAATGAATAAAATTATAGACTATATAACTAAATATTTTAATTTATAATTAAAATATATATATTTATTAAATTATTTATTTTTATTCATTATTTCGTTAGTGTTTCAGTTCATCTAATGGTCTCTCATACATGGTTAATGTTTCTTGTATTATGGGATGTATTTTAACTTTCAAGAAGTTGATCTTAAGTTGTAGTTTCTGTCTGTTGATCAGGTAAAGTCCACGGATCTCTGGCTCGTGCCGGTAAAGTAAGAGGACAGACACCCAAAGTGAGTCGTTTGTTTGCCGATATTATTTCCTGGAATCTCAGATGAAGTTTAGTTGGTTAACGTCAGCTCTGTCGTCTCTCTGTAGGTGGACAAACAGGAGAAGAAGAAGAAGAAGACGGGCCGCGCCAAGCGCCGCATCCAGTACAACCGTCGCTTCGTCAACGTGGTTCCCACCTTCGGCAAGAAGAAGGGTCCCAACGCCAACTCCTAAATGATTCGTTACGCTCATCTCTGAGAAACTGCTTCCATAATAAAGCTTCTTGAGCTGAAATGGGTCTCGTTTCATTGCTGGCATCCATGGTGTTTTATGAAGTTTCATTAGTTACATAAATATCAACAAAATATTAATATTCATATATTTTAAATTACTTGAATATAAAAAATGTATACATGTACAGGTGCTGGTCATATAATTAGAATATCATCAAAAAGTTGATTATTTCACTAATTCCATTCAAAAAGTGAAACTTGTATATATGCATTCATTACACACAGACTGATATATTTCAAATGTTTATTTCTTTTAATTTTGATGATTATAACTGACAACTAAGGAAAATCCCAAATTCAGTATCTCAGAAAATTAGAATATTGTGAAAAGGTTCAATATTGAAGACACCTGGTGCCACACTCTAATCAGCTAATTAACTCAAAACACCTGCAAAGGCCTTTAAATGGTCTCTCAGTCTAGTTCTGTAGGCTACACAATCATGGGGAAGACTGCTGACTTGACAGTTGTCCAAAAGACGACCATTGACACCTTGCACAAGCAGGGCAAGACACAAAAGGTCATTGCAAAAGAGGCTGGCTATTCACAGAGCTCTGTGTCCAAGCACATTAATAGAGAGGCGAAGGGAAGGAAAAGATGTGGTAGAAAAAAGTGTACAAGCAATAGGGATAACCGCACCCTGGAGAGGATTGTGAAACAAAACCCATTCAAAAATGTGGGGGAGATTCACAAAGAGTGGACTGCAGCTGGAGTCAGTGCTTCAAGAACCACTACGCACAGGACGTATGCAAGACATGGGTTTCAGCTGTCGCATTCCTTGTGTCAAGCCACTCTTGAACAACAGACAGCGTCAGAAGCGTCTCGCCTGGGCCTAAAGACAAAAAGGACTGGACTGCTGCTGAGTGGTCCAAAGTTATGTTCTCTGATGAAAGTAAATTTTGCATTTCCTTTGGAAATCAGGGTCCCAGAGTCTGGAGGAAGAGAGGAGAGGTACACAATCCACGTTGCTTGAGGTCCAGTGTAAAGTTTCCACAGTCAGTGATGGTTTGGGGTGCCATGTCATCTGCTGGTGTTGGTCCACTGTGTTTTCTGAGGTCCAAGGTCAACGCAGCCGTATACCAGGAAGTTTTAGAGCACTTCATGCTTCCTGCTGCTGACCAACTTTATGGAGATGCACATTTCATTTTCCAACAGGACTTGGCACCTGCACACAGTGCCAAAGCTACCAGTACCTGGTTTAAGGACCATGGTATCCCTGTTCTTAATTGGCCAGCAAACTCGCCTGACCTTAACCCCATAGAAAATCTATGGGGTATTGTGAAGAGGAAGATGCGATATGCCAGACCCAACAATGCAGAAGAGCTGAAGGCCACTATCAGAGCAACCTGGGCTCTTATAACACCTGAGCAGAAAAATCCTTTCTTTGTATTGGTCTTAAGTAATATTCTAATTTTCTGAGATACTGAATTTGGGATTTTCCTTAGTTGTCAGTTATAATCATCAAAATTAAAAGAAATAAACATTTGAAATATATCAGTCTGTGTGTAATGAATGAATATAATATACAAGTTTCACTTTTTTAATGGAATTAGTGAAAAATCAACTTTTTGATGATATTCTAATTATATGACCAGCACCTGTATATAAATATAAAATACAGCTATATGTTTTTAAAACTTTACATTTTAGTTTAAGAACGGCACACAAGACAGTGTTCAGGGTTTGTGTTTATTGCAGCTTTACAACCATGCAAAAATAGTCAGAAAACTTCTCTGTCAGACTGAACAACATGTGATAATAATGAACATGTTTCATCCTTTCAAACAAACGTTCCCTCCAAACTGCCGCCAGCGCTCGTCGTGTGGTTCCTGTCGGTCGAGACGTCACGATTGAAATGACTAATCAATAGAGACCAGCTCCACCTCGAATATCAGCTTTGCGTTGGGTGGGATTCTGGGTAATGATGGTTAAGGCCAGAGGAACCTGATCAAATAATCAACACTTGCAAAAATATCAATCAGAGAGAGGTTTAATGAAGGATACTTTGCATCTGGAAGGCCTTTCCTCCCGTACGCCCAGTCCGACTCGATCTCCAGCCTCGCCGTCTCGCCTTTACTCATCGTCAGCAGACCTTCGTCCCACTGCCACAGAACACATGATCACTGTCACACAGTCACGTGAGGATATCTGATGATCAATGAATCATAACTCACCCCTCGGATCACTCGGCCCAACCCAACCTTGAAGCTCAGCGGTTTGGACTGTTTCTTCTTTTTAGCAGCTGAAACGACAGAAGAAAATCAGATTAAAGGGGATTTATAGTGACTACCTCTGCTGCCACCTGGTGACCAGAAACTGCCTAACTGTGTGTGATGTGTCCAGGGCTACTATAGGAAATAATGAAAAAAAAAAGAAAAAAGAAAATTTAACAAAAATATATTTAAAAAAAAAAGCTAGTTGCCAACATTTTTTATTTTCATTTAGTTTAACTTTACGCACTAAAATAACTAAAACTAAAATAAAAATTAATTAAAAAAAGCTATAGACATTTCTTTTTAAAAAGACAAACACACAATTAAGATTAACAACTGAAATGAAAACAGAAAATATAAAACTAAGTAAAACACAATAAGAATAAAAACTATATAGACAAATGTAAAAAAAAAAAAAAAAAAAAGAAGACAAAAAACAAAATTAAAATGAAAACAGAAAATAGAAAACTAATTAAAACAATATTACTAAAAACCATATAGACATATTAAAAAAATAAAAATGATAAAACACCCCAAATTTATAAAACTTTAAAATAAATGGAAAATATAAAACTAATTAAAAACAAAATATCAATACAATTATATAGACAAATGTAAAAAACAAAACAAAAAAAAACAGAAAATATAAAATTAAAACAATATTAACAAAATATTAATAAAAATATAAACATAAAAAAAATATAAAAATGACAAAACATACAATTAAAATAGGAAATGTAATTAATTGTATGTAATTTAATGTAATTAAACCAAAAAATAATTAAAACAAAATCTTAATATCTATAACAAAAAAAAATAAATAAAAAAACCCCCACAAAATTCCTCAAACTTTACAAACATAAAATATAAAAATAAAAACGAATTAATAAAACAAAACATGAATTAATTAAATATTATTAAAATGTTGATTTTAATCAGGTTTAATAATGTGTAAAACATTAATAAAAACTCTAATAGAGGCTCAAAATAACACTTGATGAACACATTGAAAAAAGGTTAATTCTATATAAATCATGTTATTAAAGTCATCAATCCTCTCGATCTTTAAACCACCCAGAGAGACGGTTAGTTGAAAAACTGAAGTCCCAGCCTTCATCTTTACTGGATTAATAAAGCATATGCAGTATTTATAAAGGCGTGTTCTCACATGCGGGGATGTTGGTGTCGAAGACGGTCCCGTCCTCCAGCGTCCCGCTGTACCAGCAGCTCACCGTGTCGCCCTTCTTGGGGAAGTTGGTCTTGTCTCCTTTCTTCAGGATGGACTTCATGAACTTCGGAGGACCCTGAGGAGAAACGACACGAGCTCAGTGAAGGTCAAACACTCATGATGATGATGATGATGATGATGGTGGTAGTACCTCATCCACAGCCTCTATCTTGCTTTCTTTGGGAGTGTCGTGGATTTTCACAGCTTGAACCTCTTCTGTCACCAACTCCACTTCTGTGCCCTTAAACCTCTGAGAAACACACATCAGCCACAGAACCATCCACCAAATCATCCTCTGTAATGATGGAAACTATGATCCACCATCTAGGGCATGAAGTCAGCCTTTTTCAGGCCTGTTTTGGAAAATTAAGCAGTAATAATGCTGAATATGAGATGTTGAGTGTGTTTGTTACCTTGCTCTCAAACAGCTGGTTATACGCTTCAATAAGCTGCTCTTTTTTGGCTGTCTTTGCCACATTCTTGATGTTTCCAAGAAGTTTGTGTTCAGCTAGAAACTGCAAACGAGAAGATGCACATTATATTATTATATATATATATATATATATATATATATATGAACCCATATACCATAAATGAGCCCAATTTATATTCCACAACACCATATAATGCAAACTCTTCTGCTTTATCATGCACATTTAATTTTAATTTTTCATAGCTATGCAAATTTATCTCTATAAATGACTTATGCTGTTTAAAATAATGATGCAAGAATATATTAATAAGTAAATATGTGAACCCCCCCTCTCTCTCTATTTATAGGCTACATAAAACATGCATTTGATTTTGACTGTTTCGACACATCTACCAAACACACTCTGCGCACAGTATCAGTGTTTTTTCGTAAATGTGAGAACACAGTTATAGTGTGTACACTACCGAGTGTGCTGCGTTGTCCTGGATGAATTTGATGAGCTCTTTTTTAGCCACTTCTTCAGTCTTGAGCTGCTCCTCGTTCCACACTCGCGCTGGATCCGCCGCCATCTTGATCAATGCGCCACAAACACCACGTGCTTGTAACAACCAATCACGGCGTAGAGCGTCTTAAAGGAACCGCGGCTAGGTGCGTTCACGCCGTGTCGCATTACCTATTTTGTGTTTGCAAACAGCGATTACGTTTTTTTGTGGGCGGAGCCTACCGGGTGCGGAAAATGACAGTTCTGCAGTAGCAGTCTGTGGAAGCCTCAGAATAAAAGAATAAGTTTATATAAAGTTTATATCTCACAATTCTGACTTTTTTTTCTCGCAAATCCGAGTTTATATCCCAAAAATCTTAGAAGAAAAAACTAATTGTGAACTAATTGTCTTTTTTTCTCAGAATTGCACTTTTATATCCCGCAATTCTGACTTTTCCCCCTCAGAATTGTGATACTAACAATTGCGAGTTATAAAATGGTCTATTACTTTAATGGACCCTTTAAATTGTTTTTGTAAAAATGAAAATATTAAAAACTTTACTAGATTTACAATGTTGATAACTGTGGAAACGCGTCATCACATTCTGTGAAAAGGGTTTATTATGAGATTTCAGCTTGTAAAAAGTGTTCTTGTCCAGAGCTCGTAATTACAACTTGTAAGCTGGGAATGTTCTGAGAGCTCTTACTTGTACCACGTGACCACTGTACCACCTGATTTCTGCAGATTCATTTCTCTGTTGATAGTATTGCCATATTAGTGCATAATTTCCAGTCCGAGGACGTGAACATCTCTGAGTAGTCACGGCTGTAAAGCTGTCTTTAAAGGTTCACACCAAGAATAATAACTGTAAAGATAACTATAACGATAACTATATTTGCGTCCACACCAACAAACGATAATGGTCTGTTTATTCTAAATGTTCTAAAATGTGTACAACATGTTTTTGCTGTTCTTGTTGCATTTACATGCTTTAACCAGCAGATGTCCTCAGCATGCTATGTTTGGAGTGAATAGCTAGTGTAATCGATCTAATCTAACAGTGAATTTAGTTGATGAAGTCAATATAGTGGAATAAAAACAACACCTAGTGTTTTTCACTGCAACTTCAAAGGAAGCTATACAATGGTGTCGAATCTAGCGGTAATTTTATGTTACACTGTTTGCTAGCCTGACATAATCGTTAATACTTCTCATTCATTCCGAGGGTATGACCGATTGTTTTCCATGTATCAATTTTCTTTAAAGCATCATTGAAAAGGGGGTTTGACTTGTCAAAGAGTAGTGGCTTTCCTGGACCTCAGCGATTAACTTCTCCGCAATGACATCTGCCATTTTAAATGCGCGAGCCCTTGAATTAGAACGGATTCTGATTGGCTGTCAGTGTTTTATCGTTCAACAGCTGGAAACAAAAATCATTCTGAAAGCGATCCCAATGATATCGTTTCTCTATATCGTTATCGTCATAGCTGTGGTGTGAACACTGCTATTCTTGTATATTTAGAACGTTTTTATCTTTATCGTTATCTTTATAGTTATCATTCTTGGTGTGAACGGGCCCTGAAGGGTTAGTTCACCCAAAAATGAAAATTCTGTCATTTATTACTCACCCTCATGTCGTTCCACACACGTAAGACCTTCGTTCATCTTCGGAACGCAAATTAAGATATTTTTGTTGAAATCCGATGTCTCAGTGAGGCCTGCATAGCCAGCAATGACATTCCCTCTCTCAAGATCCATTAATGTACTAAAAACATATTTAAATCAGTTCATGTGAGTACAGTGGTTCAATATTAATATTATAAAGTGACGAGAATATTTTTGGTGCACCAAAAAAACTAAATAACGACTTATATAGTGATGGCCGATTTCAAAACACTGCTTCATGAAGCTTCGGAGTGTTATGAATCTTTTGTGTCGAATCATAATCATAAATGACATTATTTTCATTTTTGGGTGAACTAGGCCTTCGTTAAAAATCAATTTCCAAATATGGATGAATGGAGTGGAACCCCACTGTTGCGCTCTATAAGAGACTGTTGACTCTTTCTTTTTATTATATAAATATGTCATTAAAATGGCTACAAAATTATAAAATTGATTCGAGGTCGTGTAAAAACCATGGTTCATTTCAAACAGTTGCCTAAGGAAGCCGCGCTTAATTAAATCACGTGACTTTGGCAGACACGCGCTTCAAGATCCGAAAATAGTTCGAAACAAATGATTCGCAAAGGTTTCACGAAGCAGTGCTTCGAAAGCGCCCATCACTACAGTAAAGAATCGCAAATATGGAGAAAACACCGTGACGGACAATCTGAAAAACCTTCGTGTTTGTAGTCAACATTTCAAACTGGATGATTACAGCGTTTTAGGCCAAACGGAGGGGGAAAAACGGAAAGAAACTGCCGTTCAGTCAGTTCATCCCGACGTAGGTAAGAAAGCGGTTTCCATTGTGTGTTCTATTTTTTAACATAATGCTGTTTAAATAGTAGACAATTTTCAGTGATAAACCTTCTCTTACAATAACTGTTTTATTAATAACCGTCGCTGATCCGACTGTCCGTGGGCGGGAAAAATGCGGAAGTATAATCTGTAGTTTTCACGAAAGCATGAAGTTGTCAGAATTACTGATAAATAATCTCTCCAGATAACACGGAGGAAATGTTCATTTACATATAGGCCTAATAGCGACATCGTAACAATACAAAGCGGGTTGAAAATCGGCAAACTATACCGTTTAAAACAATTTCCTTCACAAACACGGAGGGAGCTTCAACATCTCATATTTTTCCACATATTAAAATATGTTCTGGGAACAGTGATTTCAGCTGGACTATTATTTATTAATTATTTCAGCAAGATACTGACCGATTAGAGTCTAAACAGTACTGAAAATATGTATTAATTTAAAATATTGTGACAGATGAAGCAATGATGGATTATTTGTGTTTTTGTTGTCTTGTGAATCCTAAAAAAACAAGTTTCTTCACATCTGTTTTAACTGAGAATCACCTGCTGAATGAGCTTGTTTAGCGTTGGAGACATTTAATGTGGCACACCTGCTTCATTTCAACTGTTCATAACATCTGTTTAACCCAAACTTTGGCTCATTTTGCATTATGTAAGACCTGAGGGGAGGGTTATGTAATTCTGGCTGAGTTAACTAGGTTAGGCATGCGTGACCCATATGCACACATCACAGTCTCTGATGTCTGAGGAGATCCGTGGAGCGCAGCTGAACGTGGGCGATTTTACAGAAAACTGGCAGCTGTGGTTGCCGGAATAATTCTATTAAAATACAGTACAGAACAAACTTTAAATTTAACAAAATTATAAACTGTGATTTACAAAAAATAATTTCTGCTTTAGTTCAACATTCTTTAATCACAAAACAACCAGGACCAGAATGAAGTTTCATAAGAACTACTGTATTCAGATTTTCCTTCATTTAATACAATACAAAGATAGAGCAAAACCTGCTAAAGTTTCTTAGAATAGAAGATAATAACAAATCAACAAAAAAGAAAATATATTTATTTATACTTAATATATAATTAATATTTAAGAAAATATAATTATCTATAATGTAATTAAAAATAGAGATTTCTATCTTCTAATAGAGCATTATGTGCGTTGAGTTAGTTTGAGCGTACAGACACACGAGGGCAGCAGATTCACACTCATATTGAGCTGCAAGATGAAGCGAAACTCTCAAATACAATAATTCATGTGCATTCACAGCATCATAAAATCAATAAACAAAACAAATTCATCATCACAAAAGCAATTTTATATTCCGTTTAAAGCCGTAACTCTGAAAGCGTCAAGGAAATCAATTTATTTTTTGTTTCTAAACTCATTTAGGAAAGACAGCTGTTTTATGTCTTATTGAGTGTGAACTGAGAACTCTGAAAACTGATGCCAGGAGCTGAAACTCATCATGAAATCAATTCTTATTTTTCTATGGAATAGAATAATCACAGTGTGATCAGATGGACATCTTTCTCCAGTCCAGACATTTTGTGAATAAGAGGAGAAAATAACTGCTATTATTTGTTTACTAAAGCAGCAGGTTTCTGCTATCTCACTCCATATTAATATTAAAGTCTGAAGCCCATTTCTGGCACATGAGAAGAAAACGTGCTTTGGTAAATCATATAAATATGACATAAAAAGTCTAATTATGAGACAAAAAAGTAGAAATTATGAGATAAAAAGTCACAATTATGATTTTTGTCATCATTTCAACTTATGTCATTAGTAGGGCTTTCTACATAATCATTTTAGCGTTATATGTCATAATTTCGAATTTTTATTTCATAATTATGGCTTTTAAGTCAAATTTTCCACTAAGTATATCATAATTTTGACTTTTTATGTTTTCATTTTAACTTTGTCATAATTTTAAATTTTTTATGTCACAATTCTGACTTTGTATGTTATAATTATAACTTCATCTCGAATATGACAGCATGTCATAATTCTGACTTTTTATGTCATTATTTTAACTTTTTATGTCATAATTATGGCTTTTTATGTTATAATTATAACTTCATCTCATAAATATGACAGTATGTCGTAATTTTGACTTTCTACATAATCATTTTAACGTTATATGTCATAGTTCTGACTTTTTATTTCATAATTATGGCTTTTAAGTCAAATTTTCCACTAAGTATATCATAATTTTGACTTTTTATGTTTTCATTTTAACTTTATATGTCATAATTTTGACTTTTTATGTCATAATTATGGCTTTTTAAGTCAGATTTTTCACTTAGTATATCGTATTTTTTTCTTTTCTGTTAGAATTATGACTTTTCATCTCATAATCATGACTTGGCATGTCATAATTCTGACTTTTTATGTCATTTTAACTTTTTATGTCATAATTATGGCTTTTTAAGTCAGATTTTCCACTTAGTATGTTGTAATTTTTTGACTTTTTATGTCATAATTATGGCTTTTAAGTCAGAATTTCCACTCAGTATATCATAATTTTGACTTTTTGTCATGACTTTTCATCCCATAAATATGAGTTAGTATGTCGTATATCATTTTATATCATTTTAACTTTATATGTCATAATTATGGCTTTTTAAGTCAGATTTTCTACTTAGTATATCATAAGTTTGGCTTTTTTTGTTTATGACTTAATCTCATAAATATGGCTTAGTATGTCATAATTTTGACTTTGCATGTCATTATTATGGCCTTTTATAATAATAATTTTACTTTTTAATGCATTTTTTATGGAACTATTGACGCAGTGAGGAACCTTTATTTCTAAGAGTGTTTTAAGAGTTTGTTCATTTACAGCTCTGGACTCTACATCACTGATGACCTCTTACTGAGTACATTTCTATCTCTCCTAAAGTTACTGTTGGAAAACAGCTAGTCATCAGACGTTCAGTGGAGTCCTGGTGAAGCACATTCCCTGAGAAGTGCTCCACATTACAGAGATGTTCTTCTCTAATTGCTTTGGTCACGAGCTCACAGACGTCAGCGGTCAAACGCTTCCAGCTGCTCTGAGCTCACAGAGGAAGGTCAGTTTTCCACACACGGCTGCGAGCCTCTATACGGCACTAATTAGTTCTTCCTTGGCAAACGAAAACACTCACGTTCTCCAAAGAGAAGTAGGTTTAACAATTGAACATTTTCCAAGACTTAAAGCCCTCAAAGCTTCGTGCCGCGTGTAGAAGCACGTCTGCGGCGGCGACTCTAATCCACAGCCGTGAGTTTAACAGACGCCCGTCACAATCGTTTATCTGCTGGTTTTTCTGCATCTAATTGGAAGCTAAAATTTGAGTTTGGAGTTTCAGTTTAATTGCGTCTCACTGAGAAATAATGAGTGGAATTTCTTATAGATGATAAACCCTTCAGGAAACACATTTCCATCAGTCATGACTCGTTCCATGTTCTTCCCAATGAGGAACACGTTCAAAAACCTCAGCAGAAGCTCATATTCTCTTATCTAAAGTGACTCACGTTAACTAATGTTAGCAAATGAAACCTTATTGAAAAGTGTTTTCTCATATGCTTATTTAAATACATCCACATCTGATGTCCAAACATAATCCTGAAACGGCAAAGAATTCTGCACATATTTACACTAAAATACATTATAAATCCTCAGCTTTTTCTTATCTATGGCGATGCCATCAGAAATGCATCACAAGCCTTGACTGTAGAGTTGATGTTTTCATGTTCGATCTCTGCAGATATGATCAATATGATCGTCATTATAATGAGTTTCAGTCTGTCCTCAAGACAAACAACGGAAGGTTAAAAAAATCTCCCCAAATCTTCAAAATCCATCATGTTCGGTCTAAACTGAATCGGTCTCCTCTGATATGAGACGTCAAAATAATATAAGAAAACAATCTCTGGAAGTGGAGGAAATATATGCTGTTCTGTTTCATATCAGAAATCTAACAGTAAACTGAAATGGGCTTTTGTTCAAGATGTGTTTCATTGTCAGTCTTGAAAAGTCATCACAGATTACAGGTCAGAGTTTGAGTTTGTATCTCGTGTTTTTCTATCAACTCATTTGCATAGAACATACCTGTCTGAGTGCCATAAATATTCCTTTTCCAAAGTTTGCGTCCCTATAACTCCAGAAGTATTCAAGATATCTTAATATCCTTTTAGATTCTGGTTTTTAACAAACTTTCCTTTTGGTTCTTAATAAATTTTTCTTTTGAAATCTTCATTTTAAAGGCCATCGATGGTTCAATCCCAGAGATATGAGGATCTCAAAGCAGCTCCAATAGCTGTTTTCTATGTGAATATATAGTAAAATGTAATTTATTCCTGTGATCAAAGCTGAAGCCCTAAAACTTGTATAGTTTTTGTCAGTGTTTATTTAAAAACATCCAATTATGCAGAATATAAGATGGTAAATATTTAATTGATGAGTTGCCAATACAATATATAATATAATTTTACCCCAAAATTCAACATATTGACACAAAATGAAAACTGCAAATCCACGTTTCACTGTCTGGAGTCCAGTTGTTTCTGTGAATTGCGGCGATCCATTTGCTTCTCTTTTTGGCAGTCTGTAAAAATATACCTCAGATTTCTTGTCAAATTTGTACAGTCAATTGCAAAGCTCTTTTCACGTTTCATTTCGGTGCTCTTAGTCCCCTTTGCTTTCATTGTATAGAAATATGGATTGATTTTAAACAAAACAAACTCTGATGCCAACACGGCTTGTGCAGCGATGAGCGTAAGGTGAAAAGACGCTCACGGTCGCTCTGGTTTCTCAAGGGATGCTGGTAAATGATTTAGACAGACTAATCGTTCACATTATTCATGTATGGAAACATTGGAATTCATTTACTTTCCAATTAATGAAGCATGAATTATTCAGAAGAAATGAAGCTGGAGGTGTTTCATAGAATCGTGCGAGCAATTCCTGCACGACAGAAAGTAGGATATCTGCTCGCTAACACCATAACGATCCTTCTAATGTGCTGAGTTTGACCCGTGACCCAAACGACTGCCGCCGTCACACCGGCTGAACCTGAACATGTTCCTCCCTGATGCTGCAGTTCATTATAATGTGAAAAATGAGTCAACAGCACCTCCTGTTTTTCCCGCTTCATTTGTCAGGCCGCAAATCATCTATGTTTCATGTAAAGCCGCCATCTGGGGCACCACATCACACTCTGGGGGCCGTCATCTCTGACAGAAATAAAATGAATTGGTTATATTGTGAGCTTGAATGCTTTGAGGGTCACGGAGGGAGTGAGGTCACACTTTGTAATCAGCAAGTAAAAGCATGTCTTTCGCAGTGTTTTATGTGGCCAAAAGCAGCTCTAACATGTGCTATATATCTGTACTAAAGCCAGAGTCTCAATTCACTGGTGGATTCTCTAGTGTAATCGCCTTGCAAATGAGTTTAATTTGCATCTTATTGGATATACATGAAATTTTGGCTGTAAAATTCTAATTACAAGAAGTTTTTTTTAATCAAAAGATGTGTTTTTTAAACTCATGATGCCTTTAAGATTTTTAGCTCTTATTAGGACTGTGCAGTTAGAAGTGTATGCGTTTTTAAACATTTAAACAAATCTACAACAAGAAGTGGTAATATTACGTTGTTTGGCTATTAATTGACATCTTTTCAGGTCATTAGTTAACAAATCTTCAGTCACGGATTAAATAAACATGAATGAACATCAGAAGGAATGTTGAAATCGATCAATCAGCGTTTCAACCACGGAAAGACGTCAATAAAACAGTTTGTAAACAATGTCATATAACGTCACATTCACCTCAGAAAAGTTCAAAAACTTGTTAACCAGCTAGGAAAATTAACTTGGAGCATTTTGCTAAATGTATGCACTATATTGCATATTCATTGTATTTTTACATGTTCTTCAATGAATGTATGTTTGAATAAATCTGTTTTATAGCCACCATTTAAATGTTTATATTAAAAAAAATGAGTAGAAACATAATTATGTCATTATAACATTATTATAAAAACGTCCTTACGTGTAATTTAAATGTACTGTAAGTAGTCTATAAATCAATTAATTTTAACCTTTAATATTATAAAGATGTACCAACCGTAGTTCCTCATGTGGTTTACAGCATTATTTGAGAAATATTACAATAGTCCAGTCTGGATAGAACAAGAGCTGTGTGTCATCAGAATAGCAGTGAAAGGAAAAATCATGCTTCTGAATGACAAGTCCTGTTGATGACATGTAGATGGAGAAGAGAAGCGGTCCCAGCACTGAGCCCTGAGGCACTCCAGTAGCTAGATGTTGTGACAGTCCAAGACACCCTGAAGGACGTACCTGAGAGGTAAGAATATATTGTAAATTGATCATTACTTCAGTCTTCAGTGTCACATGATCCTTCAGAAATCTTTCTAATATGATGATTTGCTGCTTAAGAAACATTTATGATTATTATCAATGTTGAAAACAGTTGTGCTGCTTCATATTTTTGTGGAATTATCTTACCGACCCCAAACTTAGTCTCAATTCACTGGTGTATTTTATAGTTTAATACCCTTGAAAATGAGTTTAAGACTGCAATAACATGTAATTATAATACTATGTTGTTTGTCTATTAAATGTCCTCTTTTCAAGTCAACAAATCTTGAGTTATGGTTGCGGTCACAGAAAAGCAAGCCATTTCAAGTTAATTTTGATCTTGATGTGACTGAAAGTGATGATATTTGAGTGTGTGAGTAAAATGTTTGTCCTCTTTGACATTTACAGAGGTTTTCATTTATGCATTTGGCAGATGCTTTTATCTAAAGTGACTCAGATGCATTCAAGGTCTGCATTTTATCAGTTGATGTATTTCCTGGGAATCGAACCCGTAAACCCATAAAGGAAAATCGTAGTAATGAGAATCTTTTTCTCCGAATTAAAACACCCCTTTTGTGAATATTAGGCAGATCTGTATGCTAATGATGCAGTATGTAATCCAAGTACAACATGTTAGCAATAAGGCATGTATGGCACTGACGCTTGAACTGTAAAATAACAACATATTTAATAATGCTTTGAGTGCGGCTCTTGTGGGACGTGACGTTTCATTAATTCTTAATGTTTCTGATGGCAGATGTGAGGCGGTTTACTTATTTTGATCTCCAATAAATGATTCGTACAGAATTATAATGATCTTTTCCCTTGAGGGAGTTCTGAAAATCAAAGAGTGAATCAGATGCTGTTTTTCCAAAAACAAACGTCTCTTAAAAGTGTGTAAAATATATAAATGATTTTTTAGTTTTAGTGTTAGTTTCAGTTAACTATTATAACCCTGTGTCAAGGTCTGATCTCTGAGGAGCCAGTGTATTCATTTGATTATCAGTGATAATTATGTTTTTTAATTATTAATTGTTTTGGTGTTCAGTTTTTGTTAAAGGATTAGTTCATTTCAGAATTCAAATCTCCTGATAATTTACTCACCCGCATGTCATCCAAGATGTTCATGTCTTTCTTTCTTCAGTGGAAAAGAAATGAAGGAAAACATTCCAGGATTTTTCTCCATATAGTGGACTTCACTGGGGTTCAACGGGTTGAAGGTCCAAATGTCAGTTTCAGTGCAGCTTCAAAGAGCTCTACATGATCCCAGACGAGGAATAAGAGTCTTATCTAGAGAAACCATCGGACATTTTCTAAAAAAAAAATAAAAATATTTATATATAATTTTTAACCACAAATGCTCGTCTTGCACTGCTCTGTGATGCTCCACGCATTACGTAATCATGTTGGAAAGGTCACGCGTGACGTAGGCGGAAGTACCGATCCAGTGTTTACAAAACAAACGTGCAAAGACTAAATCAAACAGTCTTTACAAAAAAAAGGTAAAACAACGATGTTGGACGATGTTGAAGTTGGAGGAGAAAATGAGATGGAGTTTTTCGCCCTACCGCAGTACTTCTGACTACGTCACATGATCTTTCCAACATGATTACGTAATGTGTGGAGCATCACAGAGCAGTGCAAGACGAGCATTTGTGGTTAAAAAGTATATAATTTTTATTTTTTTTTAGAAAATGGCCGATGGTTTCTCTAGATAAGACTCTTATTCCTCGTCTGGGATCGTGTAGAGCTCTTTGAAGCTGCACTGAAACTGACATTTGGACCTTCAACCCGTTGAACCCCAGTGAAGTCCACTATATAGAGAAAAATCCTGTAATGTTTTCCTTCATTTCTTTTCGACTGAAGAAAGAAAGACATGAACATCTTAGATGAAACGCGGGTGAGTAAATTATCAGGAGACTAATCCTTTAATTGCATGAAGTTGCAATATTGATTTCACTTGGTAAAACATGTTTAAACTGCAGTGCTAACATTTTCCATGAAAAAATAGTGTGTCAGGAAAATTTGGGCATTGAACATAATTGCAAATGATAGAGGTCAGTCAACAAGAGCAGGCTGAAATTACTGCAGACGCAAACAAAAAATCAATCAGCGAGAGCAGCAATAGAAGACAAAGTGTTCCTGCATGTGTTTAATGAGCCAAGAAACTGACTGCTTTCTTAATTTACACAAAACATACACAAACCTTCCAGACACAGAACTATTATGGGTTGGTTAGCTGGTTTCTCTTTGAACCGAATAGTGTTTAGAAAAACAAAAGCGTGTGAAACCCATCACGCTTGAATGTTGATTATTTTCCTCATATTCTCCATTGTTCAGCTCCTCTCTTCCCAGTCTGTCAGTAACGCTCTGTTTAGTTCCTGTCTCTATGAAGCCCCTCCTTCTGAAAAGCACAATGTGCTCTGATTGGTCGGCTGGAGCAGTGTGTTGTGATTGGTGTTTGGGAAATGCCCCGCCCCTTACCATAACCGCCAGTTTCAACACACTACTAACTAACTCAACCAGGCCCCGCCCCTTTATTCTGCGCATGAATTATTTAAATGAGGAATATTGTGAAGAAAACTCAAGATGGAGGCGTTTCAGAAACACTGACACTGATATAGAGAATAATAATAAGCTTTTTCATGCTCAAACAAAGACAGATGAATGTGGACGAAACACAGTATATGTCCTGTTTAAATAAAATGTTCATTGCGTTATTTGATATGCATGATTTGGACTATTTGGAGAAATCCAAAGCCTTTAATTAGACTGTATTTGCAAAAATATGAGCCTGCGCTCCAATATGTACATCAGCTCAGAAGTGGATGTGTTTGGACACTGTGTCTCTTTTTTCTTTTTTTCAATGCATTTTCATGCAAACACTAAAATACCTGCCCTTAAATTGCCTCTCTGTGGCTTCATCGGCCTCGACAGCTTCTCTTGGCAGTGTTTGATTTTCAGCTGGGCGTTTTGCATGTTGTTATTGCTCCTTTCAGTGTAACACAAGAGTCCATCACCATCTGTAGTGGCAGGAAAAACTGCACTTACACTGGAAATGTGACAGCTGAGCTCATTCAGGAGCAGACTGTCAACATGGCGTCATAAACTGAGAGTTTACCATTGTTATTAACAGTTTTCAGGGGGGTTTTGTTGAAAACATGGCTTCTTCTGAATTAGCCCAGTTCACATGACTGAAATAAGTCAAATCTAGTAGTATTTTGTCAAATCTTTTATCATCAGTTATCTTACTCTGAGAATGATGCACCATGCAGTAATTTCAGTTGTCGTGAACGCAGGCTGGTGTCGATGTGCTGGTGTGGGCTGTGTTTACTACTCTAAGGGATCGTTCTGTTCCTAACCAGCTAATTAATTCACAGCATGCGCCGCGGTGGACGGGATGCTTTAATCTCCCTGAGATGTCATTGTGTTTGTGTAACTAACAATGCTAAATCTTCATTCGCCACACATAAATAAATGAATTAACTTGAGGAGGAGAAGTAAATTGTCTCCAGTGCTTCTAAAAACCTTACAGAAATACCAATCAGGTCTCTGGGCGTCACGGGCTGGGCGACCGCTGTGAGAATAATACGGATAATTAAGATGCACAGAGCGGCAGAAATTCAAGGCAAACATCTCTAGTGAAGAATGAGACCTTGCACAACAGTCACCGCTCGACCTGAAGGGTGTCAGACTGATGTGTTAGCCAGAATATGGAGAACTGTTTTGAATGTGTGAAGTGTGTACTTCAGATGCGGTGATAAAAGTGTCTGGCAAATGTGGAAATGCACTGAACAACATGTGGTGTAAACTGTAAAAAATGATTTTTCGAAATTGTAAATGAAGATTATTGGAGTATGTTTTACAAGAACTTTTTTTTTTTTGTAATTTTCTTTGTAAAAATTGTTTCTATACACCTTTTTTTAGTGTATGATTTACTTTGAAGCAATTTACTAGCAATTTCTGAGTGAAAATGGTTTCTACACTAATTTTTGTCAATGTAGAATTTATTTTAAAACAATTTACTAGCAATTTCTGAATGAAAATAGTTTCTACACCAATTTTTGTCAATGTAGAATTTATTTTGAAGCAATTTACTAACAATTTCTGAGTGAAAATGGTTTCTACACCAATTTTATTCATTGTAGAATTTATTTTGAAACAATTTACTAGCAATTTCTGAGTGAAAATGGTTTCTACACCGATTTTTGTCAATGTAGAATTTATTTTAAAACAATTTACTAGCAATTTCTGAATGAAAATGGTTTCTACACCAATTTTATTCATTGTAGAATTTATTTTGGAACAATTTACTAACAATTTCTGAGTGAAAATGGTTTCTACACCCATTTTATTCATTGTAGAATTTATTTTGAAACAATTTACTAACAATTTCTAAATGAAAATGGTTTCTACACCAATTTTTGTCAATGTAGAATTTATTTTGAAACAATTTACTAACAATTTCTGAGTGAAAATGGTTTCTACACCAATTTTATTCATTGTAGAATTTATTTTGAAACAATTTACTAACAATTTCTAAATGAAAATGGTTTCTACACCGATTTTTGTCAATGTAGAATTTATTTTGGAACATGGTTTCTACACCGATTTTTGTCAATGTAGAATTTATTTTGAAACAATTTACTAGCAATTTCTGAGTGAAAATGGTTTCTACACCAATTTTTGTCAATGTAGAATTTATTTTGAAGCAATTTACTAACAATTTCTGAGTGAAAATGGTTTCTACACCAATTTTTGTCAATGTAGAATTTATTTTAAAACAATTTACTAACAATTTCTGAGTGAAAATGGTTTCTACACCAATTTTATTCATTGTAGAATTTATTTTGAAACAATTTACTAGCAATTTCTGAGTGAAAATGGTTTCTACACCGATTTTTGTCAATGTAGAATTTATTTTAAAACAATTTACTAGCAATTTCTGAATGAAAATGGTTTCTACACCAATTTTATTCATTGTAGAATTTATTTTGAAACAATTTACTAGCAATTTCTGAGTGAAAATGGTTTCTACACCGATTTTTGTCAATGTAGAATTTATTTTAAAACAATTTACTAGCAATTTCTGAATGAAAATGGTTTCTACACCAATTTTTGTCAATGTAGAATTTATTTTAAAACAATTTACTAACAATTTCTGAGTGAAAATGGTTTCTACACCAATTTTATTCATTGTAAAATTTATTTTGAAACAATTTACTAACAATTTCTGAGTGAAAATGGTTTCTACACCAATTTTATTCATTGTAGAATTTATTTTAAAACAATTTACTAACAATTTCTGAGTGAAAATGGTTTCTACACCAATTTTTGTCAATGTAGAATTTATTTTAAAACAATTTACTAACAATTTCTGAGTGAAAATGGTTTCTACACCAATTTTATTCATTGTAAAATTTATTTTGAAACAATTTACTAACAATTTCTGAGTGAAAATGGTTTCTACACCAATTTTTGTTAATGTAGAATTTATTTTGAAACAGTTTACTAGCAATTTCTGAGTGAAAATGGTTTCTACACCAATTTTTGTCAATGTAGAATTTATTTTGAAGCAATTTACTAACAATTTCTGAGTGAAAATGGTTTCTACACCAATTTTTGTCAATGTAGAATTTATTTTGAAACAGTTTACTAGCAATTTCTGAGTGAAAATAGTTTGAGTGTTTAAAATCAAAAACTGGTTGGTGGTATAGCAGGATCAGGTTTATATTCCAACATTGCTGAAATACACAGAGATCAATCAAATCTAAAATGAATGTAGTGCAGAAATAGTGCGACAGACACCGGCTCCGACCGCAGACAGACGAGGTGAAGCAATCTAGTCTAATAAAGTCATTCATGAGTTATCGGCGAGTTTCTCTGTTCACACACATTCACTTTCATATAAAAAGCCATGAGGCAGAATAGTGTGTCAGCATTATCCTGTCGATAATAAATAAAAAACTTGAGAAATGCAGGATTTGAGATCGCTTTGAGGGGTGAGAATATTTATTCACTTTAATAACGAGGTCCTCTATTGACTTTTCTAGAAATCTAATATTCAGCCCGCGAGCCTGTGAGAATCTCGTAATGTAATTTCAGATGGATCGAGGGGACAATAAACATTTATAACTTTCCACGCAGTGTCTTTTCGCCACAAACTTTCTTCATATGATCTGCTTGATTGCTTTTTGGTTAGAAAGGAAAAACTCTCTTTTCTGTTGAACACAGAAGTAGAAATGTTTTATTTTTTTTTTTTAGTCTATTAAGGCGAGACACTACAGGCAAAAACATTGTTTTTCATGCACTGGTCAATTCTGAGGGCTATTTCGCTTCCTAACACATCTTCTTTCAGACTAGTGGAAAGAAACTATCCAAAAACATTTAAGTATTTTATTGCACTTTATCCCCTTGCGTCTGTAGATTTCAATATCAATCCATCTCTTTAAAGGCGGCGAGTTTATCATAAATATCCACTTCAGCAGCTTCACACACACCAGACTTTACAGTGTTATTCATATCTATATTCTGTAGGTTTGTTCATACATCATTCACCTGATTCATAGAACATTTTATTCCTGAACACATCGTGAAAATGTGTTTCTTTCAGTCTGTTGACAGTATTTTCTGATTTATGGAGTGATAAAAGGCGAAATCCAAAATCCCCTCTGTAAAAACCTTTAAGTCTAACATGTCAACAAAGTCAAAGTAGAATCTTGATCCTGGCTTTATCCAGTGTTCTGGAAATGTATGCAAATGTGTGCATATTTAATTAGAAAATACCTCATTTGCATATTTAAACATAACATTTCAGAAAACTTAGTTCAATAATCTTATTATTTATACATTAACCCTCTGTTGCTCTCGGTTCGTTTTTGACTGAAAAATGTTATGTTTTGGTTTTTTTAGCATTTTTACTTCATCAGAATTGTACGAATCTTGGTAAAGGTTTTGGCTCTTGCTATGTGAACACAAAAAAACAATTCATGGACATGATTTGAAAAGGTTAAATGGTGCTGAAAAAATTAGTCACACTTGTACTCCTTGCGGTCAAAAATGAGAAATGAATGGAAAACGAATTTCATCTAGAGGAAGCGTTTGGTACTGCGGCCAAACAAACTCTGACTGAAAGCTCATTTTTTGAGATATCAACCTCAAATTTGGAACACAACTTGTTTAGATTTATAGCTTTGATGTTCTTGCAGTTTTAGAGTAAAACGTGTTTTGGAAAATATATATTTCATTTAAAAATTGAAAATATTGTTTTTGTGCATTTTTCATATCAATAAACTTCTATAACTTTAAATTCACTTTTTTTTTTTTTTACAACTTTTCCACTCCAGCAATAATCTCCCAAGTATCTTCTTTAAAAAGAGACCAAACTTCAGTCTGTGCTAAAAATCTCCTCTGTAAAAACCTTTAAATCCAATATGTAAACAAAATCAAACTAGAATTTTGATCCTGGCTTTATCCAGTGTTCAGATTTCTGTTCTGGAAATGTATGCAAATGTGTGCATGTTTAATTAGGAAATATCTCATTTGCATATTTAAACAACATTTCAGAAAACTTGCCTTAGTTCAATATATATATATATATATTAAAAATAATTTTTTATATTAAAAATTAAATTATTTATATATAAAATATAAAACATAAATTTTTATATTTTATTATTTATATATTAACCCTCTGTTGCTTTTACTTCATCAGAATTGTACGAAACTTGGTAAAGGTTTTGGCACTTGCTATGTGAACACAAAAAAAATCATGGACATGATTTGAAAAGGTTAAATGGTGCTGAAAAAAATAGTCACACTTGTACTCCTCACGGTCAAAACAAATTTCATCTAGAGGAAGCGTTTGGTACTGCGGCCAAACAAACTCTGACTGAAAGCTCATTTTTTTGAGATATCAACCTCAAATTTGGAACACAACTTGTTTAGATTGATTATTTTTTTGGAAAATATATATTTCATATAAAAGTTGAAAATATAATTTTTGTGCATTTTTCATATCAATAACCTTAAACTTCTATAACTTTAAGTTCACTTTTTTTTAAAAAACATTTTCCAGCAAAATCTCCATCCGATCTCCAGCAATAATCTGCCAAGTGTCACCATAAAAAAAGAGACCAAACTTCAGTCTGTTGCTCCAAACCATTCAAGATTTACCACAGTTTAAGATGAAAATTTCATTTCAGGTCCATGCTCAAAAAATCGATAAATGGATTATAACTACAGTATAAATATAATTCAGTACCATAAAATCCCCTAAAAATGTAAAACAAAAAAACATTATCAAACTAAAATATAGTACAATCATTTCATTGAAATAAAAAATCAATTTGGTCATTTTTGACCGACACACAAACAGAAACTCTGGCATTGCAACATTCATATTCAATTATTTGTGATTTATTTTTTATGCGCTGAACAGACTAAAGCCGGCTGGAAGAAGGTCTCTGACTCTGAAGATGTCGAGAGGAATTACAAGGAAGCTTGTGCTGCTTTACCTTTTGTTCAAGATCCCGCTGAATGGCTGCAAACCATATCAGAAGGTAATAACATTGCTTCGCAAGGCAAAAACGTCTCAATGACGGAATAATGATGACAGAGGCTGTAGAAGCCTTTCATGTGTGGCTGTTGTCAGTTCCACGGTAGGAGGCCCGAATTAATACGTCTCTTTCAATTCTTTCAGCTCTTTCTCCTGTGAAAGAAGGAGTGCGGAAAGCTCATGAAACGAAATTAAGTTTGCATTCTGTCTAGTTTGTTATCGCAAGCTCCCACGTTGTGTGCGGATTGGTTTTATTCCCATATGTAGGGCGAATGGCCGCTCGCCAAAACCACAGGGAGTTTCGCATTGTAAAGACTCTGGCTTAATAGGCACTGCTTACTTACTGATATTGGAAAAGAGGTTGAAAGCGTAGGAACAAATCAATAATAGTAAATGAGTGCAGAGAAAGACAAACACATTGGCATAATGAGCCCAGCAGGGAGAAAATAAGTATGACACTGATTCATTAACACGTGTTCCTCGTTTCCACTGGGACTGTGAAGTTTAGAGCGTATAAGATTTCAGGTTTAGAGGTTCTCGCGGGTCAATCGTTTGCTCTGTAAAGAGACGCGCTGTAAATGTTTGCTTTGCTCTGAGAACAAGAGTGTGAGAAACTTTCTGCTGCTCACTGAGACTGACATATTAAACAATCTGACATGATGATTGATCGTGATTTTCTGTAGGAAGCTGTAAGTCTTACCCGGCTAACCATTAAGTTGTTAAAACATTATTTCTGAACGTTCTCTCAACATTCTGAAACAAGTTAGACGAACTTCCAACAAAACATTTAAAAAAAAACGTACCATGAACAATTTATAAAGTATTAAAAGACCAGATAACTTTGAACAAACATTCTATTTTCCATCATCCATCCATCCGTCAAATTATCCATCATCCGTCCATCCATCCATCAAATTATCCACCCGATCATCCATCCATCTAATCCATCCATCCATCCATCCATCCAATCATCCATCCATCCATCCATCCATCCAATCATCCATCCATCCATCCATCCATCCATCCATCCATCCATCCACCCAATCATCCATCCATCCGATCGTCCATCCATCTAATCATCCATCCATCCATCCATCCATCCATTCATCCATCCACCCAATCATCCACCCAATCATCCATCCATCGATCCATCCATCCATTCAATCATCCATCCATCCGATCATCCACCCAATCATCCATCCACCCGATCATCCATCCACCCGATCATCCATCCATCTAATCATCCATCCGATCATTCACCCAATCATCCACCCAATCATCCATCCATCCATCCGATCATCCACCCAATCATCCATCCATCCAATCATCCATCAATCCATCTAATCATCCATCCATCCATCCATCCAATCATCCATCCATCCAGTCATCCATCCAGTCAAGTCAAGTCAAGTCAAGTCACCTTTATTTATATAGCGCTTTTTACAATGTAGATTGTGTCAAAGCAGCTTTACATTGATAACTGGTACATTGTTTGACTGCACAGCAGCTCTTAAAGAATAGTGTCAATGCAGGCAGATCAAAAGCACTGTTGAATATCAAAATGTCAAGTCAAGTGTCATCCATCCATCCGATCCAGTCATCCATCCGATCATCCATCCATCTAATCATCCATCCATCCAATCATCCATCAATGCATCTAATCATCCATCCATCCATCCAATCATCCATCCAATCATCCATCAATCCATCTAATCATCCATCCATCCATCCATCCAGTCATCCATCCAGTCATCCATCCGATCATCCATCCATCCATCCAATCATCCACCCAATCATCCATCCATACATCCGATCATCCTCCATCCAGTCATCCATCCGATCATCCATCCAATCATCCATCCGATTGTCCATCCATCCATCCGATCATCCATTATCTATCCATCCAATCATCCACCCAATCATCCATCCATCCGATCGTCCATCCATCCATCCATCCATCCATCCATCCATCCATCCATCCGAGCATCCAATCATCCATCCATCCATCCATCCATCCAATCATCCATCCATCCAATCATCCATCCATCCATCCAATCATCCATCCATCCAATCATCCATCCATCCATCCAATCATCCATCCATCCATCCATCTAATCATCCATCCATCCATCCAATCATCCACCCAATCATCCATCCATCCGATCATCCACCTGATCATCCATCCATCCAATCATCCATCCACCCAATCATCCATCCATCCATCCATCCATCCAATCATCCATCCATCCGATCATCCACCCAATCATCCATCAATCCATCTAATCATCCATCCATCCATCCAATCATCCATCCAGTCATCCATCCGATCATCCATCCATCTAATCATCCATCCATCCAATCATCCATCAATCCATCTAATCATCCATCCATCCATCCAGTCATCCATCCAGTCATCCATCCATCCATCCTTCCATCCATCCATCCATCCATCCATCCATCCATCCATCCATCCACCCAATCATCCATCCATCCATCCATCCATCCTCCCAATCATCCATCCGATCGTCCGTCCATCTGTCCATCCATCCATCCATCCATCCATCCATCCATCCATCCATCCATCCACCCAATCATCCATCCATCCATCCAGTCATCCATCCAATCATCCATCCGATCGTCCATCCATCCATTATCCATCCATCCATCCATCCATCCACCCAATCATCCATCTATCCCCATTAATAGTATTAAATGTATATTGTCATAAATATCAGTATCAAATCATATTCTGAGAAAACAACAGTTACTTTTACTGCTGTAGAACCATAGTAAATTCATACAGGATCACCTTCAAACAGTGTAAGAAGCTTTAAGATTCTTTTGGTCCTCAACAAGACACGGTGAGGACAAGTCCTGCAGGACCACACGCTGGATGTGTTTGGGGTTTGTTGAGTAACGATAGTAATGCTTGACTTCTCTTTCCTTCAGACAGAAGTGATGTGCTCTCAGCTTTGTGTTAATCAAGCAGACATGTCCCCATCTGTGATCCAGATCGCTTTTGTTTTTCTGCTGTAGTTAAAAAAAATCATAGGAGGAAAAACATTCCCTGGGGGAAAACTCCACATGACCCCTCCTGATAAAACCTCGGCATGACTCGATCTGTCACTGGTGAGAAAAACATCATTAAAAGCCTCTAAGCTTGATTCTCTGGGGCTGTGAAGTACATTAATACATGTCCAATTTCTTTGTGCTTTCAGCTGAGCAGTGTAAATATCCATATCACACCCAAACCGTTAGTGCAGACGAGGGCTTACAGTGTAATGCAGGTAGACAAATATAAAACATTTGCAGCAGATCCACAAAGAAATTGGGCTTATATAATAATAAACGACATGGTTTTTAACCTTTATAAAGTGCCAACAGTTACCAACTAATCTCCATTTGTTCGTCACAGTGATGTTTTGTTTTATTGTCACCAAAGCTGTGACACTAATTCTGCATTTTTAGCCATTAAACAGGAATGTATTAAATGCACAGGCGCTCGCTAATGAAATGCGTATAAAGCACTGAGGTGCCGCTGTGAGAGCTGCGTTGCTTTGCAGTGAGATATCAGTGGGACTTTCTAATTAAGACACAGTCATGTCTGGATAACTGGGTTGTGATTAACCTTTCCTGCATATTCAGAGCTAACTAGACAGAGCCATTCATCTGAGAGCTAAATGTTTGAAATATGCGCATGCATGCGTTTTGTTTTGAAGATATGATGAAAATGTTACACCGTTTGAGAAATCCAGAGGAAAATAAGCTGTTGTTGTTTGTAGAAACTGTTATGCTGCATTCAAGTTGTACTGACGCACATGAACGAAGCCACAATATCATCATTACCAATGGAAACCTGCAGGATTTTCTTTATGGAGGACCTGTTATGCCCTTTTACAGTCTTGATGTTGTTTTTGTGCTCTACTAGAACAGGTTTTCCTGCTTGAATGTTGATTATTTTCCTCATATTCTCCATTGTTCAGCTCCTCTCTTCCCAGTCTGTCAGTAACGCTCTGTTTAGTTCCTGTCTCTATGAAGCCCCTCCTTCTGAAAAGCACACTGTGCTCTGATTGGTCGGCTGGAGCAGTGTAATTGTCCAAAGCATCCTTTACAGTCCCTCCAGCATCATAACACGACCCTCAGGACAGGAGCACAGCTTTAGCAACAACCTTTTTTTCACCTTTTCAGAGAAAACTAAAGCAGTTCTATGGCTGAATAATTGATATGTTAGTGATGGAAAGCTAATGTGTTCATCTAAAGTCAGACCCACAGCTTGTTAATGAGGAGATCTGGGTGACGGCAGCTTGCCTTGAAATGACAAACAGTTGGCATTGCTTTTGTTATTGTTGTGCGTGATTGACAGCAAATATAATTGCGTTTGATTGAAAGCAGCTGTTGCCTCCTGTCAGTCATCATAATCAGCATAAGCAGATTCTTAATAAAGGTGGAGATTTCATGTTCAGACTGTGTTTTACATACTGTGCTTTATTCTGCCTGTGTAGTGTAGATTAACATGGATACGACCTCATATCTATCTATCTATCTATCTATCTGTCTGTCTAGTCTAGTCTAGTCTTTCCATCCATCCATCCGTCTAGTCTAGTCTAGTCTAGTCTTTCCATCCATCCATCCATCCATCCATTTATTCATCCATCCATCCATCCATCCGTCTAGTCTAGTCTAGTCTTTCCATCCATCCATTTATTCATCCATCCATCCATCCATCCATCCGTCTAGTCTAGTCTAGTCTAGTCTAGTCTTTCCATCCATCCATTTATTCATCCATCCATCCATCCATCCATCCATCTAGTCTAGTCTAGTCTAGTCTAGTCTAGTCTTTCCATCCATCCATCCATCCATCCGTCTAGTCTAGTCTAGTCTAGTCTAGTCTAGTCTAGTATTTCCATCCATCCATCCATCCATTTATCCATCCATCCATCCATTTATTCATCCATCCATCCATCCATCCATCTTGTCTAGTCTTGTCTAGTTTTTCCATCCATCCATCCATCCATCCATCCATCCATCCATCCATACGTTTATCCATCCATCCATCCATCCATCCAACTTGTCTAATCTTGTCTAGTCTAGTCTTTCCATCCATCCATCCATTTATTCATCCATCCATCTAGTCTAGTCTAGTCTTTCCATCCATCCATCCATCCATCCATCCATCCATCCATCCATCCATCCATTTATTCATCCATCCATCCATCCATCCATCTAGTCTAGTCTAGTCTAGTCTAGTCTGTCCATCCATCCATCCATCCATCCATCCATTTATTCATCCATCCATCCATCTAGTCTAGTCTAGTCTAGTCTAGTCTAGTCTAGTCTGTCCATCCATCCATCCATCCATCCATCCATCCATCAGTCTAGTCTAGTCTAGTCTGGTCTTTCCATCCATCCATCCATTTATTCATCCATCCATCTAGTCTAGTCTAGTCTTTCCATCCATCCATCCATCCATCCATTTATTCATCCATCCATTCATCCATCTAGTCTAGTCTAGTCTAGTCTAGTCTGTCCATCCATCCATCCATTTATTCATCCATCCATCCATCCATCTAGTCTAGTCTAGTCTAGTCTAGTCTGTCCATCCATCCATCCATCCATCCATCCATCAGTCTAGTCTAGTCTAGTCTGGTCTTTCCATCCATCCATCCATCCATCCATCCATCCATCCGTCTAGTCTAGTCTAGTCTTTCCATCCATCCATCCATCCATCCATCCATCCGTCTAGTCTAGTCTAGTCTAGTCTTTCCATCCATCCATCCATCCATCCATCCATCCGTCTAGTCTAGTCTAGTCTAGTCTAGTATTTCCATCCATCCATCCATCCATTTATCCATCCATCCATCCATTTATTCATCCATCCATCCATCCATCCATCTTGTCTAGTCTTGTCTAGTTTTTCCATCCATCCATCCATCCATCCATCCATCCATCCATACGTTTATCCATCCATCCATCCATCCATCCAACTTGTCTAATCTTGTCTAGTCTAGTCTTTCCATCCATCCATCCATTTATTCATCCATCCATCTAGTCTAGTCTAGTCTTTCCATCCATCCATCCATCCATCCATCCATCCATCCATCCATTTATTCATCCATCCATCCATCCATCCATCTAGTCTAGTCTAGTCTAGTCTGTCCATCCATCCATCCATCCATCCATCCATCCATCCATCCATCCATTTATTCATCCATCCATCCATCTAGTCTAGTCTAGTCTAGTCTAGTCTGTCCATCCATCCATCCATCCATCCATCAGTCTAGTCTAGTCTAGTCTGGTCTTTCCATCCATCCATCCATTTATTCATCCATCCATCTAGTCTAGTCTAGTCTTTCCATCCATCCATCCATCCATCCATTTATTCATCCATCCATTCATCCATCTAGTCTAGTCTAGTCTAGTCTAGTCTGTCCATCCATCCATCCATTTATTCATCCATCCATCCATCCATCTAGTCTAGTCTAGTCTAGTCTAGTCTGTCCATCCATCCATCCATCCATCCATCCATCAGTCTAGTCTAGTCTAGTCTGGTCTTTCCATCCATCCATCCATCCATCCATCCATCCGTCTAGTCTAGTCTAGTCTTTCCATCCATCCATCCATCCATCCATCCATCCGTCTAGTCTAGTCTAGTCTAGTCTTTCCATCCATCCATCCATCCATTTATTCATCCATCCATTTAGTCTAGTCTATCTATCCATCCATCCATTTATCCACCCATCCATCCATTTATTCATCCATCCATCCATCCATCCATCCATCTTGTCTAGTCTTGTCTAGTTTTTCCATCCATCCATCCATCCATCCATCCATCCATACGTTTATCCATCCATCCATCCATCCATCCATCTTGTCTACTCTAGTCTAGTCTAGTCCATCCATCCATCCATCCATCCAATCATCCGTCTAGTCTAGTCTAGTCTAGTCTTTCCATCCATCCATCCATTTATTCATCCATCCATCCATCCGTCTAGTCTAGTCTAGTCTTTCCATCCATCCATCCATCCATCCATCCATCCATCCATTTATTCATCCATCCATTTAGTCTAGTCTATCCATCCATCTAGTCTAGTCTAGTCTAGTCTAGTCCATCCATCCATCCATCCATCCGTCTAGTCTAGTCTTTCCATCCATCCATCCATCCATCCATTATCCATCCATCCATCCATTATCCATCCATCCATCCATCCATCCATCCATCCATCCATCCATCCAGCTTCATTTGTCCCTTATGAAATCAAAGGTCAAATCGCTTTCATTCTGTAGTATAGATGTACAGTCCATGCATGCTGAGGATGTGCAGTACACACACTGTGAGAGAGTATGAGTAGTGTGTTAGTATGCCACGCCCCTCAGTGTTGATGTCACTCAGTCTAGATCACCTGACGCTGTGCTTGATGGTCCAGATGTAATGAAGGTGCATATGAGGTCATGCTGGCATTTGTGAGCGTGTGACTTTATGGAGGTTTGATTAAACACAGAGCCGTCCTGAATCCGGCCAGGTTTATTCCAGGCTCAGCTCTAAAGAGCAAAATCCATTAATTTCCAGAAGCTAATAGGATATTTTTCATCTCTGCATAGCTTCACCATCTGCTTCAGGGAACGCCGTCTCTCTGGAACTGGAGAAAATGTAACCTAAGAGTAAAACCTGGACAGATGAGTGTAAAGTCAAGCACATACACTGAGAAAAAATGTGGTTTCTGATTTGAGTTACGCACATGTTTCATGTTATGTTAAGTTTGTCATGTAAACATACCCTTAGATCCTTTTGTTCATGGTTCGGTGTCGTTTATATTGATGTGGTTGTGTTTGATCTCCTGCGTGTTCTGCTATATATTTCAAATAAAGAGTTTTCTGTTCTTTTCCTTCGTCGTGTGATTACTGCAGCCCGTGACAGTTTATCAATGTGTCTGGAATGAAATACTAGTGTACTTATTTATTGCATTCTTAAGCATTAAGGTAGGGAAGACATGATGTGTTGTGAACGTAACTATCGGCTAGAGTAGATCAACTAGTGATGCTCGACTTGGCAAACAGCGTCAATCATCAGATACAAACAAAAATCCCCCAGAACTCCATTTCGTCTGTGAACACAGAGCGTAAAAACAGCGTCAGAGGGCCGAGCAGAGCCAGAAACACTCATCTGAAAAGTCTTTCACGGATGGCAAATGGTGTTTGGAGAGAAACAGCTCGCAGGCATTTGAAAGCCCACTATCTGCTCGCAGCGATTTTCTCTGATGGCTTTGAAATATTCAAGTGAGAAAGGCTCACAAAGAATTCTGTGAAATCCCAGCATCGCCATGATGACTGGAGACGCACACAAACAGCCGCCCAATCAAGCCTCGGTGCTGCAAAGAGAGCAGAGGCGTCTTATGAAATAAATCATGTCACTTATTTAGGATGAATCTTTTTGACATGCTGTTCACTCAGCCCTTGTGTTTTGCTCCTCAGAAATATTTTAATGTCATTGACGTTCATCATTATTGAGTTCTCTTGTAATGGACGGAGACGAGTGTGTGTTTGTGGTGAATGTAGCTTTGATGAGCGCGAGCTGCTTTGAGTGTCTCTGGCGCGAGTCCTTGCACGGGGTTGAATAATTGAAGGAGTTTCCTTTTAACTCAACATCATTAGACAGGATTTACAGCTTCTTTCTTTCAGCGCAACACTTTTTTTAAAGGTGTTTTGAAGTCTTTTTTGTTGTTGTTGAATTTATTACCAATGGATACACATTTTATTATGTTTGGGTGAATCTCTCTCTCTCTCTCTCTCTCAAAAAAAAAAAAGAAAAGAAAAAGAACCCAAAAGCAAAAGTAAAAAAAATGTGTAGTTTGGATAAAGATTTTTATGACCATTAAAATTTTTTGCCTTATTTTCATGACATTTCACAGTGATTTAAAGCAAGGGTGCTTCATATTAGAGAATCATCTTATCATGGGATCATTTTATGGATTTAGTTTTAATTAATTAATTTGGTTTATATTCATTTTTAGTTTTAATTACATTTAATGCATTAAACAGCTCGTAAACATACTTTATCACTAGAAAAACTGAATACTGAAGTTCTATGCAATTATTTAAGGCATTTCTCCTTATATAGAACATTTTTTGGGGGTTCTTTAAAAATCTTGAGTCAAGAACGCTAGAGTTCTATATAGAACCTTTTTTTTGCATAAAGCATTTTTTAAAAATTAGTCAAGAACCCTAGAGTTCTGTTTGGTTGTGAAGTCTGACGTCACACGGCAGTGCTTCCGGGTCCAAACGCTCTATCTCACACCACAAGAAAACAACAAACGGTGCTAATATACACACATGATGTGAATCACATGATGTGATTATAATCATAACCTTTATCTCCGTACCAAAATCTCAGATGGCCAGACAGTGATTCATCTTATAAATTGTTAATATATTAAAGTCTGTGACGCTGTGAGCACGAGACTGTTGTGTAGACTGTGAGTATTTTAAATGTTTAACTTTTTAGAATGTTAAATGTTTAATATGAATAAATAGCGCTCATAAATGGCTGTCGAGATGTCATTCTCAAGTGAAACGAGCCGGGGCTTGGACCCAGAAACGGTGTTCCTTACGACAAGACTTAACAAGCGGATAGAGGGTGTGCACGTGACGTCACCATCGACCGTTACGACTGCGGTTACGCCCACTGAGTGGCAAAAGACTGAGTGGCAGCGTGAATGCCGGAAAAACACACAAAACACATCCAAAACGGGAAAGAGCTTTGCAACTGACTGTACAAATAGCTTCGACACAAAATCTGAGGTATATTTTTACAGACTGCTGAAAGCTACAGAAAAAAGAAGCAAATAGGTCGCTGCAATTCACAGAAACAGCTGGACTCCAGGCAAAGAAACATGTTTTGCAGTTATCATTTTGTGTCAAAATGTTGGATTTTGGGGTAAAATCATACCCTATATATTGTATTGTTATATATTGTGTTGACAACTCATCAATTAAATATTTACCATCTTATATTCTGCATAATTGGGTGTTTTTAAATAAACACTGACAAAAACTATACAAGTTGGATGATATGCCGAAATATATAACATTGATAAAAGTGATTTAGACCTATATTGTAGTTATATAAAGGCCGATTTGCTTTATGTATTTCCCCGGCGTCGAAATCAGGCACATATAAATGTCAGGAAACACGATTCCTGGCTGCATGTCAGTATCATGGATTAGGTTTCTTTGACATGTCATAAGGAACACTTTCGAGCCCAACCTTTACTGTAATTGTTTGTTTTACTCGCGTTTTTGTAGTTTCCCCTATTAAATCCAGTCATGCAGCAGGTTCTTTTGCCACTCAGTCCAGCTGAGGGAGCGCGATCCGGCGGGAAAGTGACGTCTGCATACCCTCTATAAAGAACCTTTTTTTTTGCATTTTTTAAAAATTAGTCAAGAGCTTTAGAGTTCTACCTTTCTGAACCTTTTTTCTAAGAGTGTAGTAATGAAAAACAATGAAATAATACAATTGATCAAACTAGTATTTGTGCTGTTTTCTCTTTATTAAAATGTACAGAAATACAGTAAACACATGAATCAACTTAACCATGATGAAAATGCAAAAAATCTAAAAAATAGTCCTGAAATAGGCTTCCGTTTCTTTAAACAAAATTTCCTTGTTCTTTTGATTTTAGGGGTGATATGTGATCATTTAATGCATTTAAACTTTTCATTGTCATTTATTTATTTTGCATTAATAACATTGATTCCCATCACATTATCTATCCAGGCTTTCATTATGTGCTTATGAAACAGTGGCGGAGCAGATCCAGGTCTTCTGGGATCATTTCACTTGCTGCTTTTACATGGAGTGCAATAATTGACCTCATTTTAAAAGACAATATTTTGCAGTTCACAGCATTTTCCTGTTTAAAAACTTTAATTTTCTCTTTCAATGAAGCGTCTGTTTGTGCTGCTGTGCCTGTAAGACAATATGTAAATGACATGTGTTATGATTGGCTAAGCTCTTATCAGGGTGGGTCACGATGCTGAATACTGAAGAGGTGTTGATATGTAAATGTTCTGGTCGTGTGTTAATAAGTGAACGTCGAACTGTTTAACTTCAGACGAGCAAGAAAAAACCCACTAAGACTTTTGCCTTAAATACCTGCTGAATGGAAACGAGAGATATTTAAAGATGAATCCACAGACTCAAAGGCGTGATCAAAGGCGCGATATGGCGCGTTCTTTGCCGCGGGCGACGGGAAGTCATTTCAAAGCTCAGGCCTCACAGGCACTTTACCAGATCGTCCATCAAACGGCGCGAGGGAAACGTTTCTGTAGAAGGACACATTGAACGGGGTTATTTCATGTAGATTGACACTAGATGACACGTGATTCCTGAGGCTGTGATTTATCAGTGTAGGTGTTTCATCAGCTGGGAAACAGATTTACTGATCCTGGAACAAACATCAACACACGCGGAAAACACAACAAACAACACTGAAAAATACTGTCATAGCTCTACATTAACATCTAATTTCTTCTGATGGTTATATATAATAGCATATACCTTATATATACCTTATATATATATATATATCGACAGCCCTAACATGCTTTGATTAAGTGTACAAGACTTCTTTTCATTTATTCATCCAAGTTGCCAAGTTCCACAGTTTTTATGACTGGATTCCCCGATTCCGTCTGCTTTTTTTCATCATAGATCCGCACACATGCTGTCCTGACAGCTGAAGTCGAGTCTCAGTCCATGTTTAACACTCTGTCTCTCGGCCGGCAGCTTGTGTTTATATTGTACGGCAGTCGGCACATATTGTTCACGGATAGGAACCAGCATCCAGGCCGCGAGGAGCAGATGGAGCGTTTCTCTCTTATAACATGAGACGGGCCTGCGTCAGTCATCTGACGTTGTGCCGATCACATGACGGCCGCATCAGGCTTATAAAAAACACATTTAATCTCTCAGGATTCATCCCGAGCATTTGGTATTCCTGAAACAATTCATTTGTGATGCAATTGACGGCACTTTGAAATGACACTAATGAAAGCGTCATTGTTCTTTGATTAGATCACTGCATGCACAGCGTTTATTGCTTTGTGATTTATGACATGCTGTTGCATATTCCAATATTCTCTCTTATTTAATTAACAGCCCTGAACTAATAAAGTACACGTATTATTAACTGTCGTCTGAATCCTGGTGATCGTGACGTCTGAAAGGGAGACGTGAGCAGTAAACAGGCCTGTTTTCTTTCTCATTGACCGTAAGAGTGTTTGATCAGTTTTTCATGTCACTGATAGTGAAAAGAGAGAGTCATTTACTTGTTTTCTCAGAATCACTTCAGTATGTGTGAAAATCTACAATCGAAGTTTGCCCTGAAGTAAGAGACTCTACGTCTGATTTTAATTACAGCTTCGCAGTCAAACTCCAGCAGCAGCAAATCAGTATGAATAATATCTAATAATTGAGTATTGGCAGTCATTTAATCTTCTTATGTTGTGTTTGATTGCGTTAATGCTGTTTTCAGCTTCTGAATGGTAATACTTGTTGCCGTTAGACCTGAAACACTCTTTGTTCTATTGTTTGTAAGTCGTTTCTTCCACTTGTCTTGAATAATTACCTGTGAAACAATGTTTTCTTCATTCAGAAGAGCTTAAAGCTCAAGCTTTTGCTGTTGTATTGAAATTGATATCGATTGAAGCCATTATTTGTTTGTTGCATGAAATCAACATTGACTCTATTTACTTCATGCTCCTGCACACTGTCTCGCATCATTTGGGTTGTTATTTGCCTGCCTATTCTGAGCCTTTTAATAAATCCTGTTCTATTTCCTAATATCTTTTCGTCTTCTTCGGATCAACGTTACAGAATTCTGGACCTAAGAATGGATTATGCAGCGAAATTCACCACCCTAGCCTGTCTTCAATGCAAAGGGAGATTTTTTTCTCTGTTTAAGGACTACAACAAACGACTGGTAGAGACTACAACGAGCTTCTTCCCAGTTAGTGACATCACAAACCCCAACATTTACATAAATCCCGCCCCCAAAAACACACAACAAAGGGGGCGGGGCCATGTTGGGCTGCTTTAGAGAAGAGGAAGAGTTGTTGTAGTAGAGTGTTGTTGACATGCCGTCATTTTACGCCGGACTGCTTCACAAACGAGGGTCAATTCAACACAAAAGATTAACATGACGGCACATGCTAGTGGATGAGTTGAATCAACTCCACAGCAACTACATAAATTTATCCACTAACCATTCAGAAACGTCTAAAAGTTGTAACTTCTTCCTGAGTCTCTCCATCAGTGTCGACTCCGGTTTGAACATGTACGGCTGAACACCGTTACTGACAATCCTCATTTTGGCTGCGTGAGATTCTCCAGCTTTGGTGTTGTTGAGCTGTTAAAGCTCCACCCTCTTCTGGAAAGCGGAGCTCATTTGCATTTAAAGGGACACACACAAAAACAGCGTGTTTTTGCTCAAACCCAAATAGAGGCAAATTTGACAAGCTATAATAAATGATCTGTGGGGTATTTTGAGCTGAAACTTCACAGACACATTCTGGAGACACCAGAGACTTATATTACATCTTGTGAAAGGAGCATTATAGGTCCACTTTAATAGATCCTGTTTTTATATTCTTTGGATCAGCGTTACACTTTCTTTATACAGTGTATGTTTAAATAAAGAGCAATAGTTTCATCATATAATTATGGATTTGAAGAAGCATTTGCATTGGGATTTATGCAGATGTTCTTGACCTTCAAAAAGCTTAATTTTTCTAGTCTCCAGCTTGCCTCTACTTGCATTCGTGGTCTTTATCTCTGCAGCCCACTGGACTTCATTAACCAAAGGTTTGAGGACCATGAAGCTGAAAGCAGCGACGTCACGCCACTATCACACAGATCCGTCTGATGTTCTGCAGGCCCTTCACCTCACTTTACTCTGTTCTCAGGAACTCAGAGCTCCAGCCGCGCTCCTGTGGGGAAGATCCTTTTGAATCCTCACGATCCCTTCAACTTCGTCCGCAGGCGGTCCATAAACCTCGTTCATGTCGCCACCTCCTCGTGACAAACGGCGCAGCAGCGGCCACAGATGAAAGCCGTGGCGCTTGAGAACGGGTCAATATCAGACCTCTGAATATTCTTCAAAGAGCATCTGATCCCGTATTCAACAGGTGAATATAGAGGAACTGCCCCAAACGCACATAGAGTTTATCATGAAGCTACGTAAAAAACATTCTGTGGGTTTGTGAGTATGTGAAGCCGAGGATGTGATCTGTGTAACTGGAGACGGCTTTCGTTTCACACGGGCCACAGCGGCTGATGGCTCCAGACAAGTCTGAAGTTTACAAGCTCCCTTAATGAGACTGTGATTGTGTTTTGCGTCCTGACAGGTTAAACACTGATGTCTACAAGGAAAGAGAATTACAGTCAATTAAATGTGAAATGTCACTGACAGGCCTTTATCGTGTCACACACTTGCGTGTCTTCAGCTGTATTAATAAACAACAGATGAAACAGACGCAGAATTACAGAGCTTTTCATGTTTGTCTTCTCGTCTACTATACGACGCGTATTAACTGATCAGAACTTTAGCTAACGTTATGTCAAAGTTCTCTCAAATTATGAACAAACGTTCTTCCAGTAACGTTAATAGAACGTTCGTTCAAAGTTATCTGGTCTTTAATAACGTTCTCAAAATGTTATTTATACATCCATATATATCCTGAAATGTTTTAGTAACATGTTGTCTAGTGTGTTTTTTTTAAATGTTACTACTTGCTTCAGAACATTCAAAAGTAACGTTCCCATAATGTTTGAAGAATGATACAATGGAATGTTCCCTTAACGTTCACATAACCAAGAAGAAACGTTTTTAGAACATTTAAAAAACTGGACATTTAAAAGTTCAAAGAACATTCAGAAATAGTTTTCAAAACTTATTGAGAATGTTTTTTTTTTTTTTTTTAGAACATATTTTTGTTACCCAGGATATCACCAAAAATAATAATTAATTTTAGTTTCATTTTTAGTTCTTTTAGTACATCAAGTTAAAGTAAATGAAAATGAGAAATAATAAACATAATAAACGTAAACATAATAAAAACGAATTCAAAATATTAATAATAATAATATCTCAATGATACTAAAATAACACAATATATTGACTGCAGAAATAGTAGTTTGCTGTATATATATATATATATATATATATATATATATATATATATATATATATATATTCACCATTATATTTCATATAAAAAACTTATCATATTCATATTTATAATCCATTGTGCATTTTTTTCCAAATGCTTTGTAAAATGTGAAAAAATCACATTTTCAGAAAAATTTATTGTCAGCCTCAGAAAATCAAACTATGCAATTATTTTACAGTAAATGAGTTTGCCATTTTTAGCAAAAAACATTAAATTTAATGTTATTTTGTTTAATGGCATGTGTAAATAGGTAAAAAATTGTTGCAAGTTTTCATTGAGTTACTATTAAAATTTGTATCTTTTTTATTTTATTTTTAATTTTAAGTAATTTTCTTGTTTGTGTCATTTTTTTAGTTGATTTTTTTTAAAAAATGTTAGTTTTCATTCATTTTTAATTTCAGTTTTAGTTTTAGTACGTTAAGTTAAACTTAAACTTAATTTAAGTTTTTTATATTTTATTTTATTTCAGTCAACTTTTATTTCAAGTAACAAAATGTTTTTTTTTTTTTATGGTTTTAGTTTTGTTAACAGCGGTTAGTTTAATACCAAATGTTGATAAACTGTCCCATAAATGCAAGAAAAATATTTTTCCATACAAAAACGTATTTTGGTAAATTTCTGTGCAATTTTAGAAACACACTCAAAGCGCTTGACCAATCACAACACACTGCTCCAGCCGACCAATCAGAGCACAGTGTGCTTTTCAGAAGGAGGGGCTTCATAGAGACAGGAACTAAACAGAGCGTTACTGACAGACTGGGAAGAGAGGAGCTGAACAATGGAGAATATGAGGAAAATAATCAACATTCAAGCAGGAAAACCTGTTCTAGTAGAACATCAATGGCAACATATGGCCTCTTTCATGATTTAAAACAGGAACAGGACACCAAAATATCTCGAATCATGAAAATCACTCAATCAGTTTGCTCTAAAGAATATAGTATATTCTTATAGAGTATAAATACAGAGAGAAATGTCAAAAAGTCAGTGCGGTCCTGCATGCTTCGCATCACCTGCTCATTACATCAGTTTCACAGTCGAGCATCAGAGGTTCGTGCGGTTTGTGCTCTACTGATGCTGTTTTTAGCCTCTGCGGACCCCTGATAAGAGCCCAAACATCTGGACATCAAGTTAAGACCCTTCAGCTCGGACCGCGGCGCTGAACCGGATCAGGTACGAACGGCTGCGTCAGATACGTGTCATCATCTCGCAGGTGTGATATCATAATCCCCTCCTCTGCAGATTAACTGCCCAAATTCTCAAATTGGGGCAATAATTAAACGCACGCAGCTCATGTTTATTCACGAGCTTCTTAAAGCCCGACACGATTTGAATTTGAGTGCGAGCTTCACACTTCAGAGGCGAGTTGTCATGTGTTTTTATGAGGAAAGTGCTGGAATTATTAGTCACACTGACTTTGTCTCTTCTTATTTGGACTTCAAATGTTTCGGATTACACTGATGGCGGCTTTGAAGCAGAATATTCTGACTGTCGAGACGTGATGACTTGAAGATGTTTAGATGGTTAGAATCAGCAGAGCAATTCAGGTTTTCCTGCTTGATTTTCCTCATATTCTCCATTGTTCAGCTCCTCTCTTCCCAGTCTGTCAGTAACGCTCTGTTTAGTTCCTGTCTCTATGAAGCCCCTCCTTCTGAAAAGCACAATGTGCTCTGATTGGTCGGCTGGAGCGGTGTGTTGTGATTGGTGTTTGGGAAATGTCCCGCCCCTCACCATAACCGCCAGTTTCAACACACTACTAACTAACTCAAGCAGGCCCCGCCCCTTTATTCTGCATATGAATTATTTAAATGAGGAATATTGTGAAGAAAACTCAAGACTACAATGGAGTTTGTAGTCAAAAATAACAATTTTGCATGAAGAAAAGTAAGTCTTTTTGATCCACTAAGATGGTGAAAATATGTCTTCATACAAAAACTTGAATTCTGCTGCAGTTGAAGTCAAATGTCAGTTTGACCTCTGGACGCTTGATACCAGAGTACAAATCAGCATTTAAATGTACAAATTTATTTTTGCTCAAAGTCATAAAATGTCAAATATTTCAAATGAAAGTTCATGTCCTGCGGTCTAAAGTGATATTGTAACTCAGAAGCTGCTGTAGCTGGTGTCTGTGTGACCTTGCTCTCTCGTCGTCTGAGCTCGTGTGAAATGATTAGCATACAGAGATTAATAAACCTGAAGGATTTAGAGCTGTTTGTGCTCCAGCTCCGGATCCGTTATAATGTGTGTCTGCAGCAGCTCCAGTCCTCCAGTTTGCTTCTCTGATCCATGATGAAGGTAATTAAAGGTGCGGATTTGTATTCTAATTGCCTCTTCATACGTGGTGTAATTCACACAGCTGAAACACACCTAGAACTGTCAAACTGTTGCTTTATTTGATCTTCATCAGGAATGTCTGAATCAGTAGAAATACAGAGAGAAGCTGCGACTGAAGCTCATGAATAGATCAATCATCTAAAGGTCAGTGGAAACGGCTTCTGTATTGAATCGATGGTTCGGTAACCGAATTGAGAGAATTATTCGGTGGCCATAATCCAGTCAAGGATATTATAGATGAACTGCTTTCAGATGCCAATGGATGAACAGAGATGATAGATCCATCATTTATACACTGGACAGATGTCAGTGTTTGCACAGATTATAGACGTGATCTCAGTTCATCATTTCATTTTAGTTTTATTTATTATTTTACTCAATTTCATCTTTACGGGTGTCCGTGTCATTTGGAAGCTCATTTCTGACACATTAGACATATTCATAATTATGACATAAAAAGTGCAAACTATGACAGTCAAAATGATGAGAAAAAAGTATAAAACTCAAAATAATTTCTACTTAGAATCATAATTATGACTTTGAATCACATAATTTCAACTTTATATCTCATACTTATGATTTAGTATGTCAATTTCTTTTCAGCTCAATTTTGAATTTTTATCTCATAATAATGACTTTTTGTCATAATTTCAACTTTTTTGTCATAATTAAGACTTTTTATGAAATAATTTTGACTTTTTAGGTCATAATTTTGATGTTTTATGCCATAATTTCAACTTGTCATGAGTGACTTTTTGTCATAATTTCAACTTTTTGTCATAATTTTATCATGCCATAATTATAATTTTTTATCATAATTTCAACTTGTGTCATAACTTCAATTTCTGTCATAATTATGACTTTTAATTATCTATTCATAATTTCAACTTTTTTTTGTCATAATTGACTTTTTATGTTATAATTTTGACTTTTTAGGTCAAAATGTTGACATTTTATGCCATAATTTCAATTAGTCATAAATGACTTTTTTCATGTCACAATTATGACTTTTTGTCATAATTAAAACTTTTTATGTCGTAATTTTTACTTTATTCTCAATTTTAATTTTTTATATCATAATTTTGACTTTTTAGGTAATAATTTTGATGTTTTATGCCATAATTTCAACTTCAACTATGACAAAAAGTCATAAGTGACTTTTTGTCATAATTTCAACTTTTTGTCATAATTTTATCATGCCATAATTATAATTTTTTTTGTCATAATTTCAACTTGTGTCATAACTTCAATTTCTTTGTCATAATTACGACGTTTTATTCAATAATTTCAACTTGTCATAATTGACTTTTTTGTCATAATTATGACTTTTTGTTATAATTTTCACTTTTTAGGTCATAATTTTGACGTTTTATTCAATAATTTCAACTTGTCATAATTGACTTTTTTGTAATAATTTTGACGTTTTATGCCATAATTTCAATTAGTCATAAATGACTTTTTATGTCACAATTATGACTTTTTGTCATAATTGAAACTTTTTATGTAATAATTTTTACTTTATTCTCAATTTTAAGTTTTTATCTCATAATTTTGACTTTTGTCGTCATTTCGACTTTTTCTATCATAATTTCACCATGCCATAATTATGATTTTTGTCATATTTTACTTTTTGTCATAATTTCAGTTTTCTCTGTTGTAATTTTGACTTTTTATCTCAATTTTATTTTATTTTTTATGACTTAGTTTTGTTATGAATTCAACTCTTTATGTCATAGTTAAGATTTTCCAGAGCATGTTTTATTCTTGCAGAAATGGGCTTCCATAACATCAGAAGATATTTTGGCCTCTTGTCCCTCAGATGATAATGTGATGACTGACAGAATCCCAGAAACGCGCCGCCGCCGCTGCTGCCGTGAGACTGAGACGAGCAGTGTTCGAATGCGTGCCGCTGACTTCTGACACAGTGTGATATAAATGAAATGAGAAAAGTGTTTCTGTGAGAACATCCACTTCATGAGCTTCATCAGCGCAGAAGAGACGACATACACATGATCGGTCATTCTCCAGTCGGGTTTTCTTTTCCTCATGATGCACATTGAATACATGTGAAATTGTGCGATGCCACAACTTCTTCTAGAGCTTTATATCGTCTGAGGAGGAGCGGATTCATTTCCACAGTTGTTGATGATGATGATGATGATGTGTGTCGTTTCAGGCCGCAGCGTCACCCTTAATCAATATGGTAATGTGGCATTTTACTCTGGTGCTCTGAACCACAGCTGCACAAGTACCACGGTAACCTTCAGATGACTATATAACACATGTAAGTCATTCATCACAACACACCTCATACGACTAACATTTACACTACTGCTCTTCCCAGCACCAGTTTAACTTCAGAAACCCTGAAGAGATTTACTGTTTCTTCTCAGCCTTTCCATTAAGTGTTCATTCTTTACAAAATTTAGTTTGTTTCTTTTTGTTAAATGTATCAGTTTTGTAATCTGAGAATCCATACAGAATTAATCCCAGAGATTCACTGCATGTTCGGTGAGTTCACTGCCTTCATTCACTGCTTTCATTCACTCATTACGAATAGTTATTTGTAAAGCAAAGATCTGACACATTTAACATTCGTTCCTCCTTTTTTTTTATGATTTTTTTTTACCAAAGCATGAAAAAAAAAATCATGCTTTGATAAATCTTAATTATGACAAACTTAATTATGTCAAAATTGTGAGATAAAGTCTAAAAATTTGAAATTGACTTAATATCATCTATGTCAATTTCAACTTTTTAAGTATTTTATAAGTTTTAAAGTCATAATTTCATTTTAGTATGTCATAATTTAGACCATAATTTGGTCATGGGACACACATTAAGCCGCAACACACTTTTTTTTTAGGAATTATATATATATATATATATATATATATATACAGTATACATATATGTTGACACACACACACACACACACACACACACACACACACAGTACCGATCCACTTTACTTAACATACACATAAATTGTAAGAATATGACTGATACTGATGAATAAACAGTATAAGGAGAGGCTGTTAAATAGCAGTCACAATCTAGTTTTTGTAAATACAATAAAGTTGGTTAGTTGGTATGAAAATAAAGTGGCATTTTGGGTTACGGAAACAACAGTTGCCATGGTGAATACACAATAACATGAACTGTTAATGAAACATGAAAACGGCTCCTAATAGAATGAACATCATTCCTGCATGCAAATCCTTCCCAGCTAACACACGCCAAACCAGTTACGGGATTTATTGGTACTTTTATTTGTTGACTTACTAATTGTCAGTGTAACTACGAAGTTGCATGCTCGTAGTTTCTTTTGCGCTTTATGTATAGTGAAGTGATATACTGTGCAATTGCAGAGCTCGTGCCTCAAGTATAACGGCTGACAGGACGGGAACGTTCAGACTTTTTATTTCATAACAAGCTATGAAAATAACGTCAGAATAATGACACCGACATAAAGCCTGACAGCATCTCATCTGACCGCAGATACTGAATCAGGACAACTGAGTCTGACAGAAGACTCAACAGCTTTCACACGTCTTTCAAAATAAAAGTCTCATCAGAAAAAACACTTAAAATTAAGTTTTTTGTTGTTGTTGGGTCACAACCTACCTATTTAGACTTTTTTAGTCATAATTTTGTCTTAGTATGTCATAATTTTTACTTTTTATGTCATGATTTTGTCATCAATTTAGACTTTGTCATAATTTCAACTTTTTGTCATAATCATGACTTTTTAAGTAATAATTTCATCTTAGTATATCAATTTAGAATTTTTGTCAAAAATATGACTTTTTTTAGTCATAATTTTGTCTTAGTATGTCATAATTTTGACTTTTTGTCATAATTTTGTCGTCAATTTAGACTGTTATAATTATGACTAGTCATAATTTCATCTTAGTATGCCATAATTTTGACTTTTTATGTCACAATTATGACTTTTTAAGTAATAATTACATCTTAGTATGTCTATTTAGACTGTCATAAAAATGAATTTTTAATTCATAATTTTGTATTAGTATGTCATAATTTCAACTTTTTAAGTAATCGTGATTTAGTGTCATAATTTGACTTTGTCATTGCGATTTAGTATTTCATAATTTTTACTTTTTAAGTCATAATTATGACTTTTTTAGTCATAATTTCCTCTTAATATGTCATAATTTTGACTTAAGGCATAATTATGACTTTTTATTCATAATTTTGTCTTAGTACTGTCATAATTTTAACTTTTTTAAGTAATAATTTCTTCTTAGTATATCAATTTAGATTTTTTTGTCATAATTATTGAAATTGACATGACAAAACTATGACTAAAGTCATAATTATGACAAAAATTGTTTTTAGAACTTTTTATTCATAATTTTGTCTTAGTATGTCATAGTTTTGACTTTTTATGTCATAATTATGACTTTCTAAGTAATAATTTCATCTTAGTATGTCAGTTTAGACTGATGACTTTTTTAACTCATATTTTGTATTAGTATGTCATAATTTCAACCTTTTAAGTAATTGTGATTTTAGTATGTAATAATTTTGACTTTTTTTCATAATTTTGTCTTAATGTCAATTTTAAATAATTTTAGCGTTTCATCACATAATTATGACGTAATATGTCATAATTTAGTGTTTGTGTGTCATAATCATGATTTATCATGTTTTTTTCTTTTTGTTTTTTGCATGAATGGACTTTTATAGTGAATAAGAAACGCTGCCTGATGTTATTTGTCTTGATTTTGAAAGTTTTTATGTATATGTATCTGTGGTGAGATTGAAAAGGCGGTGTAATGAATGTCTCTGAATGATGCGTTCGGCGGCGGTCGCAGCTCTTGTGCAGTAAGTGATCTTGTCTAAAGGCAATCAGACGCTTTTAATGCTCCATTTGAGCGGCTCGTCCTGCATCACTGGGGAAGATGTGCTCCGAGACGATAGAACAGCAATTTCTCATCACAGCAAGACAAATACAACCTCAACACAAAAACATCCAAATTGTTGCAGTTCATGGACTTCATCTAGAGGATGCCGGTTGAGTTTCATCCACAATACACAAATCATCCTGAAGACCGAACCACCGAAGGTTATTAAACATGACAAAAATGGCAAATCAAACTGATTAGCATATTGTATTTTCTTAGTGTGACACGTCCGTGACGCTATTACCTGCTGGCTAATGGTGATGCCAAACAGCTTCCAGAATGGAATAAAGATTAATGTGCAGTGTATAAATGAGATGGATCACATTAATACATTACAAAGACTTCCCACACTGCACTTTTGGGCCTGATGAGCAATTAGCATATCATCGTCTGCGTTTATATCACGGTGACCCCTTCATTTCCATGCTATAATTATGCGTGTAGGGCTGCTCATTTGGAAAGCACTGAACTCATGCAAGGATATTATCGCTAACAAAAGCTATTATAAAAAGACAGAAAGAAAAAATGCAGAACTAAACAGGAACTATAAATGTGCTCTACAATACCAACAGAAGCAGGAAACACACAGCTAAGTCATAATTATGCCACAGTCTTTCTAATCTCATGATTATAGGCCTGGTTTCACAGACAGGGTTAGATTAAGCCAGGATTAGGCCTTACTTCAATTAGGACATTTAAGAAGCTCTCATAAATGTGCCTTGAGACAAAACAATGGCACAGACATATTTTAAGATATATTTTATCTTAAGATACTATATTTGAAGATATTTTTTAAGATATGTCAGTACAAGTTGCCTTGTCTGTGAAACCGTATGTCATCATTTTGACTTTTTATCATAATTATGGCTTAGTATGTCATATTTTCAACTTTTTGACTCATAATTTTGCCTTTTTATGTCATAAATAATACAGTATCTCATAGTTTTGACTTTTTTTAAATCAGTTTTGGCTTAGTATGTCATAATTCTGACTTTTTATCTCAATTTTGACAGTCATAATTGACTTAATTTCAACGTAATTTCAACTGTTTGTCTCATAATTTTGACTTTTTATGTCATTTCAACTTTTTATTTAATAATTATGACTTAGCATCTCATAATTTTGACTTTTTAATCAGAATTATGGCTTAGTATGTCATTTTGACTTTTTATCTCATAATTTTGACTGTCAAAACTCATAATTTCGACCTTTTGTCATAATTTCAACTTATCTCTTTTTTTTAACTTTTTATCATAACTATGGCTTATGTCATAATTTTAACTTTGTCATAATTTTGCCTTTTTATGTCATAATTATGACATTTTATGTCATAATTATGACTTTCAATTTTAACTTTTTATGTCATAACAATGACTTAGTATGTCATCATTTTGACTTTTTATCTCATAATTTTGACTGTCAAAACTTTGTCTTGGTATGTCATAATTTCACCTTTTTATCTCATTTTGACTTTTTATCAAAATAATGGCTTAGTATATCATAATTTCAACTTTTTGTCATAATTTTGACTTAGTATCTCATAAATTTGGACTTTTAATCATATATTTATGGCTTAGTATAATTTTGACTTTTTATGTCATAATAATGACTTAGTATGTCATTATTTTAACTTTTTGTGTCGTAGTTGACTTGTCAGAATTTTGACTTTTTATGTCATTATTTTGACACTTTATAGCATATTTTTAACTTTTTATCTCATAATTTGACTGTCATAATTTCAACTTTTTATCTTGTCATTTTGACTTTTTATCTTATAATTATGACTTAGTATGTCATAATTTAGATTTTTTTTTTGTCTCGTATTTTTTGCTTTTAATCATAATTAAGACTTACCAAAGCATGTTTTTTTTTTCTTTTGTAGTGGAAATGAGCTTCCATACGATGATCGGTATGTCGAATGTTGCCACATGGATGTTTTGAAAGTGACTTCAGTGTGAGCTGTGCTTCTTACATCGCTACGCTATTGACAGTAGATAATGGACCTTTTTACCTGCAAATCTTCACTAATGTGACCATAAGATCCATATGCAAACCCACCAATCACGCTTGCATTGAGAAAACACAAATCTAATTGTCCTCATTCCATCTGTAATCACATGAAGTGCTGTGCTGCCCATCATTATGGGGAATATTATCGTTGCTCTTCTTTTTCTGTACGGAATGGCCCGGCTCCTCAGTCCAGGGATCTTGTGTTTCCGAAGACCTTCCCCTCTGGCAGCTGTGCCTCAGATAAACAAGCACGCGTCGGCGAGCATCATTCAGTCGGCTGCTCACATCGGCTTGATTAAAAACTTCCCCATGTGATCGCTGTGGCCTTGTTCCTGCGCTGCACCCCGATGAATACATAAATAAATGCAGCTTGTTGATCTAGTGGAGGGAAGAGGACCTGAAGGACACATGGATGGGGAACGTTGACGTGAATGGAAGACTTATTCAAAAATAATACTATAATTTATTCAGTTAATGAAGTAGTGATGTGTATATACAGTAGAGCAGTGATTTGTGTTCAGAGGAAGTCATGTGATTTCAGTAAATGCTTCGCAAAAGCTTTGTTCCTCCCTTCACTTCCTAAAAGACCATACTCTGTCAAACTGCACAATTATTTTTACAACAATTTGTTTCCGTTCTTGAATTAGTTTGGCTGAGCTGCATACATTTGACTGTCTTTATTAAGTGAGTCATTGAATTGTTCACTCAAACGATTTGTTCAAAACACTGATTCGTTCAAGGCTGATATATTTGACTGTCTTTAGGCTTGTTCGAGATGCATCGGCGCTGCGCAGACCGATCGGCGTATGACATCAAAGTACCGCAAGAGCGATTGGAGAGCCTAGGACTCTTTATGCTTTTGAATCGCTCTCACGGTACTTTGATGTCATACGCCGATCAGTCTGCGCAGCGCCGATGCATCTCGAACAAGCCTATTATAAGTGAGTCATTGAATCATTCACTCAAACTATTCATTCAAAGCACTGATTCATTCAGGGCAAATACTGTACATTTGACCGTCTTAGTAAGCGAGTCATTGAATCATTCACTCAAACGATTTGTTCGAAAACTGCGGTCATTTCAGGAACTAAACAACTGACAGTCTTTGGGTTACTGAATCACTTAAAATTTGATTTGTTCAAAATTTGTGTTTGCTGTTGTACTGATTCAATTTAAACTTGCTCGTTTGATAGTTCTTAATTGATTATTAGACCGATGGCGTTTGGTGCAACTGAGGGCAAACCTGGTGAGACTCTAAATTTCTTTTTATTATATAGGGAAAACTTGGGAAAACTGAAGAATATCTTAAATATGGGTCTATATGGGGCTTGGGTTATAATGCAAGAATCACATACTGTTATTATACATTAAAAATGTGTAGACAGCTCTTTGTAGATATATTTCTTACTTGACAGACACTTTCTTAATCAAGAAAACCAAAAAGCTTTTATTTCAAATCTAATCCTCAGTTAGCCAAAAAGAGCTGATGACGAGGGCGGGGCAACCTGTCACTCACATGAGATCCACCAATAGCAAACCACAACCATCCAATCAATTCCCAACAGTCAAAATCAAGCCCCGCCCTACATTTGTTCTTGTTCAAGAAGCCGTTTCACTCGGATATATATGGCACAATAGAGAAGAAAAGACGAGCGCAACAAGTCGTGGACAGCTGACTCTTGTTGGCGGTCAGTGAGGCCTTGAGTAAGTGAAATTGCATTAGGGACATTGTCCAGCTGATTGAACCCTTGAGCTATCCCACACTAACACTGTATTTTCTCATGGGTATAAAAAAACAACCTTCCCATGAGACATTGCTGGAACTGCCCACTGACAGCTGCGTAATGAACAGAATTCTCTCTTAAAACACGCATGGCTAGTATGATGGCAGAAATGAGCTGTAGCATTTATACTACAGTATTATGCATTTATGTGGCTATTAAAGGGAAGGACAACATTACATATTTATACATGAGAGTGATGAAGAAACATGAATGTGAAAATACAGCATCAAATAATGTTGCTAAAGGGTTTGGCTGTTTTGAATTTTTAAGCATATTATGATATATTACATTTCACATTTGTCTTTAAATGACAATGCAAATAATTATGCAGTAAAAGGGCAAAATAAACCCAGATGTACACAAACAATGTGTATATTGAAAATATTTGCTGCAGGATTTACTTAGAAACAATTTTCCCAAGTAGAGTCAAGAATCATAGGGTTCTAAATAGAACCTTTTTGGCATAAAAAGTTCTTTAAAATTGAGTAAATAATCACAGTTAATCCGCATAAGTGGCTACAATCTCACAGTTTGTTGGAGAATGTGGACAGGAACACAGCGCTGCATGGGAATTGAAGTCTGCCGTCAGTGTTCAGAGAAGCAGCAGTGCAACACACTGCACCTGCGGCAAACCGACACACGACTGAACTCAACACCTGCTTCACTGTCAGCCTAATGCACACGATCTTCAGACTCACCAAGGAGATAATAAGGCTGTTTTCATGCTTTGATTCCTCTCGTCCAGCTCTCTGACCGTCACAGAACACACAGGTCAGGCACGGACAAGCCAATTCTGCCCTGTTCTCATTATAATATGGGAAGAGTGACATGAAAAGGAAATGTAGGGTTTTACGAATGGATAGAATCAGTCAGAGTTGTGATGAAGTGTTTGGTTGGAAAAGACCATGAGCAGTTCTGTCTTCGAAAAGTTGAGTTGAAGGTGGTGGATCTTCATCCCGCAAGAAATGTCTGTCAGGCAGGCCGAGACGCGAGCAGCTACTGTCGGATCATCTAAATGGAATGAGAGGTAGAGTTGTGTCATGATCACCTGCTGGAGTGCCCTTGATAGCCACCAGAGGGCACTTCACCCCGGACTATTGCCACTATCATGGACTATCATTTCCCATAACCCACTGCCTGGACTTAGCCATTATTGCTCACAGCTGTTTTCACTCATCTTGTTAGTTTCTGTCATTTGTCATCGAGTTTTTGTTGTTGTCACCCTGCAATTCTGAGCACTCTTCCTGGTTCCTTGTTTTCCGTTTTTGCTGGATTTTGCAAGTATTTTGACTGGCATACGTTGATGTTGGATTTCCCAATAAAGCTGCAATTGGATCTTACTAAAGTCTCAGAGCATTCCGTGACAAGTTGTGTCATCAGCAGTGCAGTGATAGGAAAAACATGTTTCTGAATGCCAGATTCTAGTGATGACATGTAGATGGAGAAGAGAAGCGGTCCCAGCACCGAGCCCTGAGGCACTCCAGTAGCTAGATGGTGCGACTTATGCACCCAGTGTTTCTGTCTTGATTTCCAGTACGAATATCTAAACATTCTTAAATGAAGATACATTTACTTGCAAAATAACACTTTATTTTGATTTTTTTTTTTTTTTAGTAAACAAAACATAACATCTTAAGTCTTTAATGATATTCTCAAAATGTCATTCATGGAATGTTTTTACTGAAATGTTTTAGTTGGACGTTTGTTTAACATTTTTTAAATGGTACTACTTGTTTCAGAACATTCAGAGAACATTCAAAAGTAATGTTCCCATAATGTTTCCAAAATAGAGTGCTTACATAACCAAGAAAAAAAAAAAAACTAAAAAAAACTGGATGTTTCGAACTTTCAGAGAACATTCAGAAATAACATTTTCATAACTTAATGTGAGTGATTAAGTTTTTAGAACATTTATTTGGCTGGGAACACTGACTTCAGTAAACTCTCTCTGAGAAACTGCATCTCTAGATTTACCCCCTGTAAAGATATTAAAGCAAAAACAAAACAAAAAATCTGATTAGTATTCACCCATTTGTTGTTTTATTCATCCATTACATTCGTTTGTAGTTTTTCTACTCTTTCAGCACAGAGAATTACAGTAAATACTCTTGATAATGGACACCATACAATTCAAACACATTTAATATTTATATTTTCTGAGGCGTTGTTAGACCCCTAATGTAAACTGACCTGAAAACTGCATGACGCACATGAAGCTTCAAACCTCTGTTAGAATTAAACTACATTCAAACACTGGTGAAAAATCATCAACATGTGTATTACATAAGATGCATTATATAAGCAACATGCAGCGTTAGAATCCTGTACGATGCAAAACCACTGGATTTAATGCGTTCCTGCCCGCATGTGCTGAAGTTAAAAGCCATAATAGAATATTCATAAATATACAGTGTATAAAAGGCAAGGTCCCTGCTGTGTGCTGATCCGCTCTGCAGTGCTGTAATAATGCCTCATATATATGTGTGTGTGTGTTACACGCTAGTGGTGATAGCAATGCAAATCTGACTCATACATACAATTACAGACACTCATGCTGGTTTTCTGTCTTTATTTATTACATTTCATTTAATCACTTAGCAGACACTTTTATCCAAAGCGACTTACAAATGAGAACAATAGATGCAATCAAACCAACAATAGGGCAATAATATGTAAGTGCTGTGATGAGTCCCAGTTAGTCTAGCACAGTACATGTAGCAAGGTGTTTTTTTTTTTAAATAGAAATATAAAATAGTAAGGATTAATGGGTCAAGTGTTGACGAAATTGATGCGTCTTCAGGCAGTTCTTGAGTTGGAGTTTGAGAGGTAGAGTTGTGTGTCATCAGCATAGCATTGATAGGAAAAACCATGTTTCTGAATGACAGATCCCAGTGATGACATGTAGATGGAGAAGAGAAGCGGTCCCAGCACCGAGCCCTGAGGCACTCCGGTAGCTAGATGGTGCGACTTAGACACCCCACGACACCCTGAAGGACCTACCTGAGAGGTAAGACTTGAACCAAACATACATTAAATCCAGACCACACTACTGTGCATGAACAAATGCTACACCTGATTGGTCGTTGCTCACAGGCTTCTTATGGTGATTAACTCACAATGGCTGCATATTCACCTACTAGAAGTCATTTCAAAACGCTTTAAATTAAACACAAGGGCATCAACTCGCATTTGCAAGTTAATATCAGGGTTATGCAAAATATGTAAACCCTGTTTATCTATTTATCATTTCTTCAGTCCGTAAGGCCTACAAATATTCAAACTAAAAAGCCAACATTCAAAGCGTTCCTTACATTGAAACTATTTTTGTTATAAACTCTTGATAGTGCTGGAGTGGGTGTCTGATTGTTGCGATTTGCACGCACTCAATCTATAAACAAGCCGTAAAGTGTGAACATCTTCAAAACAGCACATGAGGAACTAGAGGAATGTTGTTTTATGACTTTCGTGAGGCGAGAACATCAATTAGTATCTACTCGATGAATATGCATATATTTATTTTTACACGCCTCTCCATTCCGCCAGATTATTGTGTCACTCTGTCCGGTGTATAATCATATTCTGGTGGTATTATTAAATATAAAAACCTCATTGTCGTTCTCTGACAGCTTCTCTATTAATAAAATGTCAGAATCGTTCATTCTAATGGATCTGCGCTGAGCTGCCTTCAGTCTCCGATCTGTCGCTCAGGTGGTGATATAAGACCTGTTTTCCATATAAAAGACCCCGTCTCGCCGTCGCTCCTTCCTCACAACAGATGGGGAATAAGCAGACTGGGTCTTGTGTGTGTTTGCAGAACTTTAGTACCCATCGGAGAAAGCTTTCGCACGCAACTTATGTATTGCTTTGTTTCTCTGAGCGCTGCATGTAGATTAGGCCGCTAATGTAGACCAACTGCACCCTCCATCTGTTGAGCAGGAAAACAGAGTGAACGGCCAGTGTGAGTATAGTAAAAGAAAAAGAGCAGTACACAGTCAAATCCCAAGCCTCAAATGCACAATGTTTCAAAACTTCTTCCCAGAACGTCTGTTCTGTGGGCAGTAAAACTCACTGCTCGTAGTTTGGGATGATCCTTTATACTGTAAAAAGATTTTTCTTCTTCAAACTTTCACGTTTCATTGAATATGTTATTGACCACTTCTTTGTAATCTTTTGTGAAATTTACAATCAATTTGTGTGAAAATTTGATTTCAAATTGATTTGAGTGAAAATCTAAATTGCACACCAATTTTTTTTACAGTGGTAAGTTTATCTTGATTTTCCTGAAAAAGAAGAGAATAGGATTTGTTGCAGTGCCACAACTTTATAACGCTGAGCAAACCTGAGCTGATCTCATTCTGCATGAATCCATATGAATTCAGGTGTGTGTAGAAGCTAGCATGATGCTCTCGGACACGCGCGGGCCGGCGGCGATGAGATGCAGAAAGACGACACACACGGCGCTGGAGCCGGAAATCCTCGCGGCTGCCAGCCATGTTAGAAGCTTAGAGACGAGATCCCACGGTGAAATTTGAAAACCAAATCAATTTGCATGGAGGCTAAATTTCATCAGTCAGTAAAATATTCAAATCCTCCTGAAAAATGTGGATTACGAGGGCGATTCAGAACTCATTCCTATACTTTCTGTGCAACTTCAGGAGAAAGAGACACACAGTTGTCTTGATAGTTCTCTGTAGACGACAGACGACACGTCACACCATCTGATGCGGGAAATGATGTGACAAACCTAATGTTGAACTATGAATCTTGCTGAAGAGAAAGAGGCAATGAACAGATGTACAAAAGGGTGATACATGGAGAACCGAATGATGAATATCGGCTGTCTTGAGTCATTATGATCTTTGTGGCTGATGGGAAGAGCCTCTTTTCAGGGTTGTTATAGGTGGCTGTTTACAGGCCAAGCCAAAAGAGCCTTCAAATATTGAAGAAAACAAAGAATCAACAAATCACTTTGACCAGAATATTTTTATTGTGCCATTCAAGTTGCAAATTTGTGAGTGTGTGTGTAACCATTGTATCTCTTCTCATAGTCACTATGATGTCTGAAGCACAAGGTCAGTGTTCATCTGCTGAATGAATGACATTCTGTAGCATGTTTGAGTTTCAGAGTATCATCTGAAATGTATTTTAGAGTTCTTGGAATGATTCTTTGACTAGACACGATCGATGGCTTGCATGAATAATGTGAGCTGTGAAGCACATTTCACCTGTTTATAGTGCAGTGAAGGTTACAGTTTAAAATAGTCTGTGATGAGAGATCGTGATGATACGGGAGAATCATGGGAGAATCAGGTGATATCATGTGGGCTTAGTTGTGCTTGTTTGCTATGCAATTATTTTGCATGCATTTTGTGTTCTGCTGATGACGAACAGCGATGGATCTTGCCAGAATGTTCCTCATTGAGCTGCTTTATGAAGTCACAGGCTTGCATAAATAAACTACATTTCCCATCATTCTCTGTGGCGAAAGAATAATAATAAAAAAGCACTGATAAATCATTAATCGCACACACAATGCGCAACGCTTTATTTCTCCCCATCCACAATCATAAGTATGAACGTGAAGCCAGCAGAAACTCCGTACAGAACTTCAATAAAAATATTAATAAAAAACTAAAATAGTCTCAATCTAAATTCTTAATAAAATAACACTGATAAATAAATTCTGGGAATGTATAATTAAATATTTGTATAAATATGTATAAATAAATGAATAAATGCATATAATAAAACATAAAATAAAAATATTTCTGAATGTGCTGTAGTTATGACATCTACCAGCTGCTGAAACAAACTGCTGAACTTTGACCTCTTGGATAACTTCACGCCCTTGGTAGTGTGCACTTATGGGAAGTAGCAGCCTGGGACTGTTCCAAGATGGCCGCCGAGTCCACTGACTTCACTCCAAAAGACTTTGTGAGTAACCAAATGGTGGATTTTCTGAAACAGTTGCTGCTGAACAGGCTTCTTCCATGAGCTTCAGTGTGTGTTTTCAGAATCAAGATGTTCTGTGTGGAGTAGTGTTTTGGTTTAGTTGTGTTGTTCTTCTCGGTGTGGGTTTTGTAGTCCAGCGTTGTGTTGCTGTGGAATATTGTGATCATACGGACAGTCGTGCTCTTCCGACTGTGTTTGCTCAGTTGTGGTTTGGATGTGAGGCTCTCTGATGTTTGCTGTGTTTGTTTTGTCTCATCACATGCTGAATAAATAATTAACAATGAAAACTATTTATTTATTTGTGGTAATGCAATAAAATGCAGAGCAAGAGTTGTGCATTTGATGCATAACTAATGCTTCAGCTGTATATTTTGAGAATGATGGGAAATGTAGTTTTTTTCTTGTATTCACTGTAATTCATCTGTGAAGAACGCTGCTCAAATCCAGTGATTCAGGAATATAATCTTCTGCTGTCGAGCGTTAATGTTGAGTCTGAACTGTCTTGCAAACAAATTGCAATTGAGTTACAAATACTGTCCAGAATTAGAGTATCTCTGCTTTCTTTATTGACTTTCTGTTCAGCTTTATGATTTATTGTTCTGAACTTTTGCTGTTTTCTGATGTTTAGTTGCAGTTTGTTTGTGTATAAATCCAGTGTTCGCAGCTGTAGCGTATTGTTCACAAGCTCTATCTCAGCGTCTGTAATTGCGTGCTGCACCTGGAGGAACATCGTTCTGCTTCTAGAAGACGAATGAATGAACGTTACCTTCAGATTCCCCATTACTGTTTTCTGCTGTAAACAAGCTATTGTACCGGGAACCCTACGGCTCCATCTATTAATCATTAATGCGTGAAGACGGTGAAGCTTTAGTTTATTTTAAGCAGCTGGTCCAGTTGTGAAGTAAAAATGTTTCATGAAATTCATAGTTTCATTTTAAGGTTTGCTTTTGCAGAAGTTATGAATAGCTTTATGTAACAATAGGTTGATAGATAGTCTGTGAGGACAGTGAACATCCATCCATCCATCCATCTAGCATCCATCCATCCATCCATCCATCCATCCATCCATCTAGCATCCATCCATCCATCCATCCATCCAATAATTCATCCATCCATCCATCCATCCAGTCTATAATACGTTATAATAATCATAATAATAATAATTCATTCATCCATCCAGCCATCCATCCATTCATCTAGCGTCCATCCATCCATCCATCCATCCATCTAGCGTCCATCCATCCATCCAGTTTATAATACGTTATAATAATCATAATAATCCATCCATCCATCCATCCATCCAATAATTCATCCATCCATCCATCCATCCATCCATCCATCCATCCATCCATCCATCCATCCATCCATCCATCCATCCATCCAATAATTCATCCATCCATCCATCCAATAATTCATCCATCCATCCATCCATCCAGTCTATAATACGTTATAATAATCATAATAATAATTCATCCACCCATCCATCCATCCAATAATTCATCCATCCATCCATCCAATAATTCATCCATCCATCCATCCATCCATCCATCCATCCAATAATTCATCCATCCATCCATCCAATAATTCATCCATCCATCCATCCATCCATCATCCAATAATTCATCCATCCATCCATCCATCCATCCAGTCTATAATACGTTATAATAATCATAATAATAATTCATCCATCCATCCATCCAATAATTCATCCATCCATCCATCCATCCATCCAATAATTCATCCATCCATCCATCCATCCATCCAATAATTCATCCATCTATCCATCCTTCCATCCATCCAATCATCCATCCATCTAGTCTATAATACGTTATAATAATCATAATAATAATAATCCATCTAGCGTCCATCCATCCATCCATCCATCCATCCATCCATCCATCCATCCATCCAATAATCCATCCATCCATCCATCCAACCAATCATCCATCCATCTAGTCTATAATACGTTATAATAATCATAATAATAATAATCCATCCATCCATCTAGCGTCCATCCATCCATCCATCCATCTAGTCTATAATACTTTATAATAATCATAATAATAATCATCCATCCATCCATCCATCCATCCATCAGTTTATGTTGGATTGGGATCCAGATGAGAGCAACTGGTCTAAAGCTTGTTGGCTGCTTGGTTGATTTGTTTTTCTCTTTTCTTTGTTATGAGAATAGCAGATGAACATGGAGCTGCATCTCTTTTCCCAGAGCAGCTTAGTTTGGCCTTTATCTGATTGAGTTCTTCCACTCCACTGCGAGGAGCTCTCAGATCCAGTACAAACCTCTTTTCCATTATGCAAATTATTTCCCCCAAGTAAGAAAACCCCTTTGCCTGCCGCCCATCAGCCCTGCGGTGTTGAACCTAGGCGTTTTTGAGCCGCCCTCCCCTTTACGGTACAGAAACAGGCTCAGTTTCTGTCACATAGCATTTCAGTGGAGTGGGAATGAAAGACGGCCTTTAGCCAATCAATTCACACAAGCCTTTGAAAATATATATTTTCTTCAATGGCATGATATCATACAGATGAGTGGGGAATAGGGCTAAAGCATAAGGTGCGTTTATATTGCCTTGGGTTGTTTGGATGGTGATATTGTTATTCTGTCCACATTTCACATCAAGCAGTGGAAATACATTCATAGCACATCAAATTAGCAGTTTATGAAGAAGAAAAGGTTCTATATGGAACCTTAAAGGGTTCCGTCAGGCACTACATAGAACCTTATATACTTTTAAAAAAAAAGGTTCTTTATTGGCTTTGATGGTTCCATGGAGAACCTGGAATCTTTTCATTTCACAAAAGGATTTTTATAGTGGAAAAAGGTTCTTTAGATTTTTAAAATGTTCTTCACACTAAGAAAAAATGTTCTTTTAAGAACTGATCACTGAAAGCTTCTTTTAATTAATTAATTTTTAATTTTAATTAAATTTTATGAATTAAGCAGCTTGTAAACATACTTTATCACTAGAAAAAGTGAAATAACCCATTAAACATGACAGTATTATGCAATCATTTAAGACATTTCCCCTTATATAGAACCTTTCTGCCATAAAGGGCTCTTTAAATCTGACCTTAGGGTTCTAGAGCCTTTTTGGTATAAAGAGTTCTTTAAAACGGAGTCAAGAACCTTAGGGTTCTAGAACCTTTTTGGTATAAAGTGTTCTTTAAAATGGAGTCAAGAACCTTAGGGTTCTAGAACCTTTTTGGTATAAAGAGTTCTTTAAAATGGAGTCAAGAACCTTAGGGTTCTAGAACCTTTTTGGTATAAAGTGTTCTTTAAAATGGAGTCAAGAACCTTAGGGTTCTAGAACCTTTTTGGTATAAAGAGTTCTTTAAAATGGAGTCAAGAACCTTAGGGTTCTAGAACCTTTTTGGTATAAAGTGTTCTTTAAAATGGAGTCAAGAACCTTAGGGTTCTAGAACCTTTTTGGCATAAAGTGTTCTTTAAAATGGAGTCAAGAACCTTAGGGTTCTAGAACCTTTTTGGTATAAAGTGTTCTTTAAAATGGAGTCAAGAACCTTAGGGTTCTAGAACCTTTTTGGTATAAAGAGTTCTTTAAAATGGAGTCAAGAACCTTAGGGTTCTAGAACCTTTTTGGTATAAAGAGTTCTTTAAAATGGAGTCAAGAACCTTAGGGTTCTAGAACCTTTTTGGTATAAAGTGTTCTTTAAAATGGAGTCAAGAACCTTAGGGTTCTAGAACCTTTTTGGTATAAAGTGTTCTTTAAAATGGAGTCAAGAACCTTAGGGTTCTAGAACCTTTTTGGTATAAAGTGTTCTTTAAAATGGAGTCAAGAACCTTAGGGTTCTAGAACCTTTTTGGTATAAAGAGTTCTTTAAAATGGAGTCAAGAACCTTAGGGTTCTAGAACCTTTTTGGTATAAAGAGTTCTTTAAAATGGAGTCAAGAACCTTAGGGTTCTAGAACCTTTTTGGTATAAAGAGTTCTTTAAAATGGAGTCAAGAACCTTAGGGTTCTAGAACCTTTTTGGTATAAAGAGTTCTTTAAAATGGAGTCAAGAACCTTAGGGTTCTAGAACCTTTTTGGTATAAAGTGTTCTTTAAAATGGAGTCAAGAACCTTAGGGTTCTAGAACCTTTTTGGTATAAAGAGTTCTTTAAAATGGAGTCAAGAACCTTAGGGTTCTAGAACCTTTTTGGCATAAAGAGTTCTTTAAAACTGGAACTCTATGGCTCTATATAGAGCCTTTCTAGCATAAGTGATCCTTATACATATATATATATATACTCTATTTATTGAAAGTTTGGGAAAAAAATACAATAAATTCAATAATGGTACAAAAGTTAAGGAGAAGTTTTAAACTCTTAACATCCTATTCCCATTCCTACCCATACTAGTTCTTTAAAATTGAGTCAAGAACCTTACGGTCCTAGAACTTTTTTGGCATAAAGAGTTCTTTGAAACTGAGTCAAGAACCCTAGAGTTCTATACAGAACCCCACTGAACCTTTTTTTCCTAACATGAATGTTAGAACTATTACCGTTTTCCCCCCTTTATATATTAAAGAAACTTACTGGTAGTAACCCCTTAACAGGTCTTTACTGTAGCATTTTTACAGTTAAAATTGTTTTACAGCGTTTGAGGGATTGAGGACTCAAGGATAGACTCTCACATCCCTCTATCATTACTCTGTCTGACTGTAACCTCTGTACAAAACACACCGCAGAGCAGCCAGTCATTTCGCTTTCATCTCAAAGCAAGAGTCGTTTTCACGCCGAGGGTTTTCCTCAGGGTTCTGTGGGTGTTGAAGGGCTTCGGCCGAACCGCCACCAAAGCTCTTGAGCTACAGATGAGCCTTTTACAAACCACTGACGTGAGACTGAATTAGGGCTCTTTCACATTGGAGGTTTTGTGCCCGAGTCGGTGTTTGTTTCGTCTGATTGGTGAGAAAGTGGGTTTCTAAACTCCAGCGGGCACTACAGTAGTCCATATGACTCATCCCAGTCTTCTGGATCATCTGTGTCAGAAACAGATCCAAATGTTTGCCTTACATACCGAAAATCTTCCCTTTTGCTGCTCGGAAATGATAAACGACTTCGGGAGCAATAGTCATGGATTATTGTTAGGATTTTTTTTGGTTTCCTTTTCATTGAATGTAAAAATGTTAGTTAGAAAATAATAGTTTTTTGGTAACACTTTAGTATAGGGAACACATATAAACTATCAACTACGACTTTTCCCTCAATAAACTCCTAATTTACTGCTTATTAATAGTTAGTAAGGTAGTTATTAAGTTTAGGTATTGGGTAGGATTTAGAATGTAGAATAAGGCATTAATATGTGCTTAATAAGTACTAATAAACAGCCAATATTCTATTAATATGCATGATAATAAGCAACTAGATAAAAGACCATAAAATAAAGTGTTACCAGTTTTATTGTTTGTTAGCGATAATAACAACACTGTTCCAAACTTTCATTACTCACCACTGTGCTGATTTATGGAGCAGACAAAACAACAAGGATATTTAAATGAGCAGTATGTGTTATTAACATCTTTCCAGCAGGAGAATGAAGCATGTGTATGTATATTTCCCGTTCAGAGTGCTGGAGGTCTGATGCGGTTTCACGAAGATCAGTTAATCCCGAACGAACGTCCACGTGACGCACTGCTGCCATCAGAGCTTCTCCATCAAACAGCGCAGCTGTGAACCGGCACACACGGGGCTTTGCATTGATTCCCATGTTGTTTCTCGTGGGATACGGATATGATGAAGCTCGTGAACTCCACGTGTAGAACATGAGATCCCAGTTCTGCCTCTAATGAGAGATTGAGTGGATGTTCTGCGGTCGTGCCCCGGTGCCGCCTGTCATAAAGAGAATAAGAAATCAAATGAACCGGAGAGAAGAGAGATGTAGAGTCTCATATGTGTCCCTCTCATTACTTCCAGTCACATGTGGGATATTTCTACTGGATGTGTCCAGAAATGTTGCTGCTCCATTGCCCAAAACAAACCATGAAACTAGGCTTCGTCTGTCATTAAGTCTTCATGTTGCATTCTGTTGTTCTTTTCTCATTAGGAAGGCGTTTAATGAACGTCTGCTTCATAAATCCTGCATTTCTCCACAGAAAATAAAGATATTTCTGGGTTTCCACAATGTAGAAGTGTCACTTAAAGGCACAAGATTTATGAAACAGGCCTAATTCTGGAGATCTTTAAGGGCTGACTGATTATTCTACAGTGGACTGTTATACCCATTTTGCTTGTGTTTTTATCGACTTCTCTCTCTGCCTCGACCCTCTTCCCTCCAAAGTGCCTTTAGAGTTTCTCTAATGGAGGGTTTTTAAGTGTCAAGGGATCATCTCGCCTGTAACCGAGAGCTCAGAGGTTTACAGACGTTTCTCCCTGCGGAGCTGGAAGTCTTCACTAACATAACGTGATACGTGCATGCAGAAAAGAACGAAAGCAAACATTGGCACAGTCAATGTTCAATTACAGTGGATTTGAGTAGATTTGAATTCAGTAACTTTTCTGCATTGAACAAATTAGCATGTTTATTAGTCAACATTTCTCTCACTTCACCCACCATCTTGGGTGCTTTTCTTCACGAAGCGTTCTTTGTGTTTTCATGTCCTGTCCGTGTGCAGCGCAGAGCCTTTGAGTAAAGATTCAATTATGAGCGTCAGTGAATATGAAGTTTAAACTCATCTCAGAGGCCAGCAGTGACTCTCACACTTGTTTTTTGCCTTCCTTTCAAGCTGTGTATGTAGAATGAGAAACCAAAGTCAAACTGTCGTCCTTGATGAAGGTCCCTGAGGACATACAAAAGTGTGAAGGACACAAACAACTGTGTAGGAATACACTGCAAAAATTAAGACTTGTTTTCAGAATATATCTTAAATTTAGTTTGGCAAATAGTTTTTTATTAAGCATATACCTTTTGTTAGATATACACTACTGGTCAAAAGTTAAAATAATTACGTTTTTTTCTCTTCTGCATTTATTTGATCAAAAATACAGTAAAAATGTGAAATATTATTCCAGTGTAAATCATCTGTTTTCTATGTGAATATATAGTAAAGTGTAATTTATTCCTGTGATCAAAGCTGAATTTTCAGCATCATTACTCCAGTCTTCAGTGTCACATGATCCTTCAGAAATCATTCTAATATGATGATTTGCTGCTTAAGAAACACTTATGATTATTATCAATGTTGAAAACAGTCATATTTTTGTGGAAACTGTCATACATTATCATTCAGTAGTCTGGGGTGTTTAAGATTTAAAAATAAATAGTTTTATTCAATAAGGACACAATAAATTGAACAAAAGTGACAGTAAAGACAGATTCTTTTGAACTTTCTATTCATCAAAGAATCCTGAAAAATACAATGTATGACGGCCCTCTTTGATAAGGGTTGTCTGAAGTATATTGAAATGAATGCAGTCTGATTATGATTCATATTGCAATCAAACGTAATGCACAAAATCTATATTTTCAAATGACTGTCAGACTGTAAATTAACGAAGTGTAACAGCAGGGTTCTTGAAGTAAAAATCCACTTCTGATTTTTAATAACATAAACCTTTCAAGACAGACCAAACATGAGTTGTTATGAATGAAATCTACAGATGCAAAGTGCAATAAATTAAACACTTAATAGTGTATTTTGGATGTTTTCCTTCCACTAGTCTGAAAGAAGAGCCAAATACCCCCAAATCTCATAACTGACCAGTGCATGAAAAAACAATGTGTCTTGCCTTAAGATGCTTTTTTTTTCTATCAGGAGAAAGGAATAGTCCACCCTATGAACATACATGTTCTCCTTTTGTGTTCCTGGAGAAAGACTGAGTCACATGGTTTGGAGCGACGTGAGGCAGAGTGAATGATGACAGAATGTTTATTTTCTGTAATACCCATCAGTCTCTGATGTTCTTGTTTGGCTGACTTGTGCAGCCTTGCATCATCTCGCCCCGTCTGTAACCCCTCGACTGATGCTGCTCTAAATTTCAACCCTGTCAGTTTTCTCGTCTGGAAAAGTGGAATCTGTGTGTGTGTGTGTGTGTGTGTGTGTGTGTTTGAGCTGTGATCATGTTGGCTTAATTCAAAGTGGCTGTGAGACACAAAGGGCAAATGTCGGCCGAGCTCTGGAGAGGAGTTGCCATGTTTGTTCTCAGTCACACCACAGTTTATCTGCTGACAGTGTTGGAGGAAAAGCGTTTGACCCGACGACTGCTGATTTTAATGCTCGCTCATGTAAGCCAGCCGCTCTGACCCAGACATGGACTGGCCCTGTTAATCATCAGGGTTTGAGAGGGAGATCAAATACGATGAGCTGTTTAATTGCCAGTCACATTGAAAAACACATTGCTTTCTGCTATTTATAGTTTTAGATGGCATGCTTCTTTATGGACCTATAATAAATATAATTTCATTTTTTCCTTGTTGTTATTGGGGTGAAATGTCAGCTGGACATCTTGTTTTCACTCATCATTTAATGTGATTTATGTGAATAATGTGATTTATCTGTCGCTTGGATGAGACGGGAGAGAAACAGACAAAACCTGGATCTGCTTCTGTCTATCAATGAGATGATCCAGGTCTTAACGTGAAAGATTCAGTTTCGGTTTAATCCTGTTTCACATTTGAGTGGCTGATGTTTGCAATATAATCTCAAATATAGTGGAAATAAGATCAGTGAATTGTACGAGACTGCTGATATTATCCCACACTCATTGTTTTCAGGAAAATGTGCTTGTTGCTCCATAAAAGCAAATTAAAAGCCACTTAAATCCCTGTATTAGATAATTCACCATGACAGAGCGCACACACACACAAACACACGGCTCTGAATCTGCTTTTGTGTGGGTCTTTAGCAATTCTAATTTCAAAGATTCATTATGTTGTCTTGACTGAGACATCAAACTGTTACTGTACAGTATAATGTGATTTTTGTATTTTTTGTATTTTCTGTATCTCCTGCTAGAGTGTAACAATCTGATGGTGCATAGCAACACCCTAGCAACCGCCCAGAATACTTAGGTAACTGCTAATCTGATGGTGCATTGCAACACCCTAGCAACCACCCAGAACACCTTAGTAACTGCTAATCTGATGGTGCATAGCAACACCCTAGCAACCACCCAGAACACCATAGTAACTGTTAATCTGATGGTGCATAGCAACACTCTAGCAACCACTCAGAACATCTTAGTAACTGCTAATCTGATGGTGCATAGCAACACCCTAGCAACCATTCAGAACCCTTTAGTAACTGCTAATTTGACGGTGCATAGCAACACCCTAGCAACCACCCAGAACATCATAGTAACTGCTAATCTGATGGTGCATAGCAACACCCTAGCAAGCACCCAGTATGCCTTAGTAACTGGTAAGATGATGGTGCATAGCAACACCCTAGCAACCACCCAGAACACCTTTGTAACTGCTAATATGATGGTGCATAGCAACACCCTAGTAACCACCCAGAACACCTTGGACTTTCAAGCATGGCCCTGTCCAGTCATTATCAAAGTCTGTCTTGATGAACTTTCTTTTTCTATTTGCAATTACTTGTCATTGTTACACTAATCTGGGGTGCACAGTGTGTATATATATATATATATATATATATAAATATTTTGATCTCTTTAGTTATGAAACTGATATCACAGCATGTGTTTTCCAGCACGTGTGCATGTTTTAAGTGATGTGGAAAGAGCACCATACTCCATACAGTTAGCTTGAGATGTATTGATTTCTGTTTCTGAAGGGATTACAGTGCGGCGGCTTCTGTATTCCATAATTCAACACCACCGGGATCAGTGTGTTTGGATGTTGCTTGTATAGGAGTGATCACATGTTTTATTTATTGCTTGGAAAAGATTTTGGAACAGCAGGAAAGTACACATTGTGGAATCGAATAAGAATATAAAACAGTCCCGACTGATTGCATGAGCCGCGCTCAGAAATGTTGTAGAATAGCTGGTATGTACTGTCATTTTACCGTGGTGAAATCACACGGCCTCTCAAGAATTATTGAATTATTAAGGGTGTTTGTTATTGCAACCATCACGATTACTGTTGATTTAAAGCCTCTAGCACTAAATATTAATGTTGAGCATCGTGAGTGTCATCTGCAGTGTTTGTTCTTCAGATATGAATGACTATATAGCAACACAATAACATGCACTGATTTCTGTGGAAGCTTGTTTCTGCCACACAATAAAATATAAAGGTAATTGTGACTTTTTACCTCACAATTTGGACTTATTTTCCCCAGAATTCCAAGATATAAACCTGCAATTCTGAAAAAAAGTCAAAAGTCTGAAGTCTAAATAATTTCTGACTTTATATCTCGTAATTCTGAGAGAGAGACAAAGTCAGTAACTGCTAATCTGACAGTGCATAGCAACACCCTAGCAACCACTCAGAACCCTTTAGTAACTGCTAATTTGATGGTGCATAGCAACACCCTAGCAACCACCCAGAACATCTTAGTAACTGCTAATTTGATGGTGCATAGCAACACACTAGCAACCACCCAGAACATCATAATGACTGCTAATCTGACAGTGCATAGCAACACCCTAGCTAGCACCCAGAACACCTTAGTAACTGTTAAGATTATGGTGCATAACAACACCCTAGCAACCACCCAGTACACCTTTGTAACTTCTAATATGATGGTGCATAGCAACACCCTAGGAAACACTCAGAATGCCTTAGTAACTGCTAATATGATGGTGCATAGCAACACCCTAGGAAACACTCAGAATGCCTTAGTAACTGCTAAGATGATGGTGCATAGCAACACCCTAGTAACCACCCAGAACACCTTAGTAACTGCTAATCTGTTGGTGCATAGCAACACCCTAGCAACCACCTAGAACATTTTAGTAACTGCTAATCTGATGGTGCATAGCAACACCCTAGTAACCACCTAGAATACCTTAGTAACTGCTAATCTGATGGTGCATAGCAACACCCTAGTAACCCCCCCGAACATCTTCTGACTTTGTCTTGCATTTCTGACTTTATATATTGCATTTCTTACTTTATATCTAGCAATTTTTACTTTATATCTAACAATTCTGACTTTGTCTCTCAGTTCTGACTTTATATCTCGTGAATCTGACATTTTATTCTCAGAATTGCAAGACAAAAAGTCAGAATTGTGAGATGAAAAAAAAAGAAGCCACAATTACCTTTTTTAAAAATGATTTAGCGGAAACAAGCTTCCACAGATTTCCATTCAGATCTGATCTGATTCATCTCTTTGTGTGGTCGTGGTCTGAACGATGGCCCGCAGCCGACAGCGACGGGCCGTTAATTCAATGTTAAGTGAGGCAGAGCGCTCACTTCATCTCAACAGGGTTGATGGTCTGCTCGGCTTCTGGAGTCGATGGCTATTGACAGGAGCAGCTGACGGCAGCGACCCGCGCCTCCAGACGTCGACTGACGAGACCGTAGATCTGCTGGGTATCAGAAATAGCATGCATATTCACTCCAGCAGTGAAGCACACATGCTAAAATAATCACTAGTAATGTCAGGGTACGTAATAACAGTCTTTTCAACACTTTTACTTAAAGTCTGTGTATATAATGCATTTTAAAGGTGTTCATAATGCATTTCACTATTTTTACGCTTCTATTGCATTCAGGTCCATTTGACCTGGAAGTAAGTGTGTGTGTGTGTGTGTGTGGGAGTGTTTGTCTCTGTGTGTGAGAGAGAGTGTGTGTGTGTGTGTGTGTGTGTGTGTGTGTGTGTGTGTGTGTGTGTGTGTGTGTGTGTGTGTGTGTGGAAAAGGCCAGCCTGAGACGTCTTTAGCATATAGATGTGATTATCCGCTGGCTGTGGAAAATGGACTTCAAACGTCTCCCGCTCACCTCAGGAGTCACTTAGACATCGCTATCCTTGGAAAATCAAATTATAGAGCCATTAATTTGTCAAGGTAATCCGGGCTGTCAGCTGCACTGGAGAATCAATCTCGCAGGACTGCGTTCATCAAGTACGTGATGCTAGTAGAAGTGAAGCATTATCTAATTAGCATGAGCGGCGGGAGCCATGGATTTACATACGAATGTTAATAATCACCAACCCTTCATGAGTAAACAGAAAGCTCTGTTCCGTACTTGCGTATTTACACTGTGTAGTTCTTTATTTATTTTAAAATGAATTGCTTCTACTCTATAAGCCACTCGAGGCCGTGTGTTTCAGTGGTTTCACCACAGAGTGACCCTGCTAGTGTCACATTCACACATGAAGCTTCGATATAAACTCACAGTTGTGAGAAGAAAGTCAGAATTGTGAGATAAAAAGTTGCAGTTACCTTTTTTATTTTTTTTTATATGGCATCATCCTAACCCAAACCTATAGTACTGTAAGTACATGTAGTTAATTATTATTACTCAGTACTTAAATATATAATTACACTGTAATATTGACACCTTTAAATAAAGTGTAACCGAACCTTTATTTTAAGAGTGTGAATTGTTCAAACACTGTTTTATATTAATAGTAAGCAGTGTACAGTATATAATGTGCAGCGTTTCACACTCTAGTGTTCTGTTTAATGTTCTATTCAATTTTCCAGTGAACGACTCCATATGAAAAGCATTAAATTGAACGCAGTTTATTTAAACGATTCTCATTTCGTCTCGTTGTCTTTGTGTTCTGCTCTGAAACAGACATAAACACACTGATGTATATTAGAAATGATACTCATATATTGTGGAGGATCATATGCTACAGGCTGCTCATTTGCATGATGTAAATATACATTATGAAGAGTAATTAAAGCAGAAGATCTCACAGATGAAATCATGCTGTGTTTGTATCAGAATAAATTCAGGAACATTTCAAACATGTGGGACAAAAAATCTCACAAAAACTTAATTGCCATGAAAATAATGTCTTGAAGCAAAAAAATCTTAATGATCCTAAAAATAGGCTTAATTTTATGACAGATTTATTGAACATGAGATGAACTGAACATGAGATTCAAAGTGTCAAGATGGTCTTGAGACGTTCATTTTCTTCTTGGTTGGTTTTACGCTAATGAGCAGGTAAAAGCTTAATTAGCCATTGATAATGAATTGGTTTATTTTTAAAAAGTTTCTAAGTTGCTGAGGGGTGTCTTCTGCCATCTATCACGCTCTCCGACGATCACATCATGAGCCCTTTGTCAGTTGACAGCATTACCTTACTGATCTGTGATTTACTATATCTTTAATGATGCAATTATCTTATAAAATCAATAAAATGCATGTTTTCTTCAGGTCCCTGTGGGGACACACCCTTATAATATATATGTATGTGTGTGTGTGTGTGTGTGTGTGTGTGTATATATATATATATATATATATATATATATATATATATATAACAATACTGAATACAATAACATAAAGATTCATAATTTGATGCTTTGTGTGTTTTATCATTTTCATGATAAAAGATTGTTTTGTTGCACTAGTTGTAGCTTCAGTAAAATGAGGTTGTAACACTTGAATTTTAATGTAATTGTATATAAGCCTGAAGTTGTTGTGTGTGTGTGTGTCTTTCAGTAAGTGTAGTGTAAGGGTGTGACGGCCTCTCCGTTTATCAGCTCCATCATCGATCGGTTAAGCGCGTTCTGGCCTCTATTGGCATCTCATCAGACGCAGGGGAAACGCAGGAGTGCAAGAGGTGCAATTAGGACGTCCCTAGAGCACCAGAGACTGACAGCCAATTGGCTGCAAGGACTGCTGTCATTACATGGTGAAGTCATAATGCCCCATCCATCCACCATCCAATAGGATCCCTCCTGCCTTAATTGGCCGTTCATTCAGGTATGCTAGTGCTGGTGTTGATGGAGCACTTGCTATAGTGACCAGCCGTTGAAATGAAATGGATTTGAGCGCTGAAGCAGAAAGCTGTGAGTGTGAGTGTTAAACACAGATTAAATACTTCTGTGTTGGTGACAGAATGTCTGGTGTTTGTGTGCTTCAGAGATACTGCTTTAGTCATGCATCAGTATTATTATTGATCACACCTGTGATTAGTACTAAACTTCAGCATTTTAATTTGGCCTCATAGTCACTAGAACATCCTGACAACACCCTAGCAACCATCCAGAACACCCTAGCAATGCACTGGCAACCACTCATAACACCATAGCAACGCACTAGAACACCTTAGCAACACCCTAGCATCAACTCATAACACCTTAGCAATGCCTTAGAAATCATTCATAATGTCTTAACAATGCTCCAACAACCACCCAGAACACTTTAGCAACACCCTAGCGTCCACTCATAAAACCTAGCAATGCCTTAGAAACCACTCTATATCTATGCAATGTCAAAACAACCACCCAGAACACCTTAGCAGCACCTTAGAACACCTCAGCAATGCCTTGGCAACACTCAGAACACCTTAGTAACACCCTAGCAACCATTCATAACACCTTAGCAACACCCTAGCAACTCCCAAGGACAGCTTAGCAGCACCCTAGCATCCACACATAACACCTTAGCAACACTCTAAAAACCACTCATAATATCTTAGGAATGCCCTAGTATCCACTCATTACACCTTAGCAACACCCTAGTATCCACTCATAACACCTTAGCAACACCCTAGAAACCAGTTAATATCTTTGCAATGTCGAAACTACCCAGAGTACCTTAGCAACACCCTAAAACACCTCAGCAATGCCCTGGAAACCACCCAGAACACATTAGTAACGCCCTAGCAACCACTCATAACACCCTAGCAACACATTAGCAACTCCCAAGGACACCTTAGCCGCACCCTAGTATCCACACATAACACCTTAGCAACACCCTAGAAACCACTCATAATATCTTAGCAATGCCCTAGTATCCACTCATTACACCTTAGCGATGCCCCAGAGCACCTTAGCAAAACCCTAAAACACCTTAGCAACACCCTAGCATCCACTCATAACACCTTAGCAACACCCTAGAAACCACTCATAATATCTTAGCAATGTCGAAACAACCACCCAGAACACCTCAGCAATGCCCTGGCAACCACCCAGAACACCTTAGTAACGCCCTAGCAACCACTCATAACATCTTATCAACACCCTAGCATCCACTCATAACACCTTAGCAACACCCTAGAACACCTCAGCAATGCCCTGGCAACCACCCAGAACACCTTAGTAACGCCCTAACAACCACTCATAACACCTTAGCAACACCCTAGCAACTCCCAAGGACACCTTAGCAGCACCCTAACATTCAAACATAACACCTTAGCAACACCCTAGAAACCACGCATAATATCTTAGCAATGCCCTAGTATCCACTCATTACACCTTAGCAATGCCCTAGAACACCTTAGCAATGCCCTAGAACACCTTAGCAACACCCTAGCATCCACTCATAACACCTTAGCAACACCCCAGCAACCACCCAGAACACCCTAGCAATGCCCTAGCAACCACCCAGAACACCCGAATATTACAGAAGTGAGTTTGCGTGGGCAAACACCCCTTCCAAAAATGTAAAAATCTAGTTAGTTCAGATCATCTTTCATGGATATGCAGATGTTTATCATAGATCATTTTTCTTAAAAGTAGAATAATAATAATCTTAAAAGTAAGTTTCCTCTGGTGTGTGTTGTGTGAGTAAACAGTTGAATTTCCTCAGAAGTCTGTAGTAAACAGTGTTTCTTCTCTGGTAACAGGATTTGAGAGTTGATGTCAGTCTGTAGCTCTTCTTGATTCTCCTTGAAATGCAGCTTGAAAGCTTGTTTGGTTATTGTGTGAGCGTGAGCGAATGAAATCAATCCAGCAGACTAAAGGGAATGACACTGTCATGATGGATTTGCATGTCTGCTTGGCACTTGAAACGGATGAACAGATCCGCAAAACGGTGTCGCTTGAAGAATGAGATAAACTGTGTCTCCCTCTTTCAGGGCTAAATATAGATCTTAAAGGTGAAGGGTGCAGTGTTTAGGATGTTCATAATCAGATACTGTCTAGTATCATGTTTAATGTTCAGAGTCGATGGAAGCGAGTTTCCTGTGGGACGTTTCAGTAATCGGTAATCGTACACTATGTTCACTAGTAACAGGGATGCTTGCCTTAGAAAGAACCATTGTCCTGTCACACTGTAAAAAAGAATTGTTGAGAGAACTTAAAAATTCTATGAAACCTGATGCATTTTTTAAATTTATTTATTTATTTATTTTTGCCTGGGTAGGATAGTATAGAGTGGACAAGAAGCAAGGTGGGAGAGAGAGTGGGACGGGATCGGGAAAGGTCTGCAAGCCAGGACTCAAACTCGGGTCACCCGAAGTGCAAAGGCCTGATGCATTTAATTTGAGTTGTTTATTTATTTTGGTTCACTAAATGCAAAATGCCTCATTCAGTCAATTCCTTGTTCAGCACATTTTCATTTTAGTAGTTTTAGAAGGTTGTACATATAGACCTCAACAAACAAACCTGAAGAACGGCGGCAATCAACAAATGCAAAAATGTGAGCTCCTAACATCACAACACTCGGAAATCTTCATATTCATGAGCCAAAAGAGCCTGCGTTAGGAGTTACATTCCACTAATTAGTTGAGTTAATTGCTCAGTATAGAGGTGAAAGCTGGCTGGAATGATTAGTCGTGTCAATGTCCGTCTCGTTGGGAACATCTTTCTTGTCGATATGCGTCCGGCTGACTCAGGCTCCATCGGCTCTACAGGCCTATTGATTTTCAACATCAAAATCAGGAGCTTCTGAAAGTTTCATGTGTTGAGCTGCAAATAGAAGTTTGGTGTTGGTGAAACTGCTTCAAATGATCAGCGGTTTATAGATCTCATTTTGGTGCTCTTAAAGAATCATTATTCATATAATATAACGTGTAAATAAAAACAGATGTGGTTCAAAAGGGGTCGACTAAAATTGGTGCGCTCAGACCTTTCTGTTTCACTGATTGGCCCGTGGCTGTTATTTGACTGACAGGCAGAGGACTGACAGCTAATTACGCCACTAGCAGATTCTAAGCGTCGCTATTTCCACAACTGAAGGAAGTGACATCACCGGAGGCTGGTGGAAACTACACAGACTGCCTCCAAAATTAGCCATCCTAAAGTGTGACCGCACATCTGATGGCAGCTTCATAACACATCTGCTCTTGATATCTGCACGGTCAGACGGGAACTGCAGAATCTCTGGGTGGTTGCCAGGGTGTCGCCAAGGTATTATGAGCGGTTGCTAGGGTGTTGCTAAGGTGTTCTAGAGTATTGATAAGGTATTCTGGGTGATTGCTAGGATGTCGTTAAGGTGTTATGAGTGGCTGCTAGGGTGTTGCTAAGGTGTTCTAGAGCACTGATAAGGTATTCTGGGTGATTGCTAGGATGTCGTTAAGGTGTTATGAGTGGTTGCTAGGGTGTTGCTAAGGTGTTCTAGAGCACTGGTAAGGTATTCTGGGTGATTGCTAGGGTGTCGCCAAGGTGCTATGAGCGGTTGCTAGGGCGTTGCTAAGGTGTTCTAGAGCACTGATAAGGTATTCTGGGTGATTGCTAGGGTGTTGCTAAGGTGTTCTGGTTGGTTGCTAGGTCGTTGCTAAGGTATTCTAGAGCACTGATAAGGTATTCTGGGTGATTGCTAGGATGTCGTTAAGGTGTTATGAGTGGTTGCTAGGGTGTTGCTAAGGTGTTCTAGAGCACTGATAAGGTATTCTTGGTGATTGCTAGGATGTCGTTAAGGTGTTATGAGTGGTTGCATAACATAAACATAAACAATTTTTACCAACCTCAAACTTTTTAACAGTGTATGGATTTTTTTTACAGAGCTTGTCCTAGTGCTTCTTATGTTTAGAAACATCACCCATGGACCCTCAAAAGTGACATTTTCTTTGTAAGGTAGCAGAAATTCAGCTTTATTTCTAGAGAGCTTTATACAGTACAGATTGTTTCAAAGCAGCTTCACAGTAATAAACAGGAAAAATAATCAAATATTTAGCCAAAATATTTAATAAGCAAACAAACAGCCATTTAAATTCTGCGGGTTTGAGCCTGAATTGTCAGGAAGGACTGAAATTATATGGCAGTTTCCAGCCAGAAGATAATTCACACATTTTAATAAACATAAGCAGCTTCAAAGCAGAATCTGGACCACATGCAAAGACGTTCCACATGCAATCACATACAGAAGTGCGTTTACTCACATATACACACATAAGAGGTTCACACTCGCTGACATATGTGCATTATTGATGCTCTCCGCTCATAAGACTGAAACACAGAAATGATCTAATGAATAAATGATCGGGATACAGACTGAGCTGATGATTACTGTGAACTGCAGTTCGGCTCAAATATACCGAGATAACTAGAAGGCATCACAAATACACATGAAGCCTGTTTCGAAATGTATGCAACCTTCCTTTGAGGACATTTAATTTGTTCTTCATGGAGACATTACTCCTTATGTGAAGGACACATGTGATGCTGCTAAAATAAGGGATCATAATTAAGATTTGAAACTGAATGTTGTCTACTTTTGGTTCCATCTATCAGGTTTTTGTAATGAGTCTTGTGTGTTAATATGCATGTATCAGGTCCATTATTGTGTTCCCTACTTCATTCCCAGCTCTGCCCTGCAGCAAAATCATCACCCTGTTCTCCCTCAGAAACTTTCTCTGAAGGGCGAACGTTGATTTTACTTCGTAAAACAAAGGAGGAAAGTGATGTTTCTGTCGACGTCAATGCAAATGAAACGCAGCAGCTGGGAGGAAGCGTTCAGCCGTAATGATTCTTTAATTGAGCTGCTTTTCCTTTAGCGCCGTACCTGATGGATCCGTGATAAAGCTCGTGTGGAAAAGCTCGTCATTAAGTCTCTCATCAGTCTCTCTCGGGTAGAGCAGATCATTTTAGACACATTGTTTCCCGCGCTGATGACACGCCTCTGTTGATTTGAATAGAGCTGATGGTAACGTTTTGCATTTATACGCTTGTTGGAGCGTAATTGCGCTAAATAAACCATTCATTCAATCAAAACCATCAAAACTCTTTTTGTTTTTACACTTGTTCTTTTTTTATGTTTCTGTATATGTTGAATACAGTAAGAGGAAGGGCTGAATCTGAAGAAGTGTTTTAACCATGAAATCAAGGCCTTTTTCCAGGACAATTAACGTTTTTGTGCACTGTGAGATTTTTAAAAGTGATTACAAAAGAAATATATAAGAATACATTTTCTTTTATAATCACTGCATCATTTAAAAATAACATCAGTTTTGTTTCTGAAAGAAGTCTCTTATTTGATCAAAAATACAGTAAAAAATTGTGAAATATTATTCCAATGTGAATCAGCTGTTTTCTATGTGAATATATAGTAAAGTGTAATTTATTCCTGTGATCAAAGCTGAATTTTCAGCATCATTACTCCAGTCTTCAGTGTCACATGATCCTTCAGAAATCATTCTGATATGCTGATTTGATGATCAAGAAACATTTATGGTTATTCTTTTTTACATATTTGAAATGGAATATTTTGTAGCATTATAAATGTCTTTACTGTCACTTTTGATCAACTTAATCAATCTTTTTCAGATTTTTAATTTGGCTTAAATTTCTTTTAATAACATATAATAATTTTAATATATGGGTCATTGACAAATAAGGGAAAAACATAATGGAGATATAATTAATTTTGAAGTTTTATTAAGTGTTAACAATGAGATTATGTGGTTTTTATAATCAGTTAACACTGCTTTTATCATTTTTTACAAGATGGACAAAACTTGTCACCAAAAAAGTCATTTGGTTTAACCAAAATTTCGGTTTTACCGAATGACACTTTTGGTTACACCGAATGACGATATTTTCAATCAATGCTAACAGGCTGATATCTAGCTAGCTAGCAAAAGGACGATCAAACATTTTATATTTAGTACAAGTTTTTAAAATATTACAACATTTTCCATGTTTTATAGCGGTTGTACCGAATGACCTGATGTTTCGGGACATGCGTATGATCAAGTGAAAACATGAATTTATCAAATAGTTAAGAGAGAGTTAGTTACTTTGCTTCATGAACATGTGGTCCTTTGCAGGTGTCTGAATGATGTTACATCCTGTCACATGATACTGACCACATGACTTGATCCAAAATGGTCCCTTTATATTGGTTACTCCGAATGACATCAATGAAATTCATTTTTCCGAACATTCTTTCTCATATCAAAGCAACGACTTCTACACATAATTTTAATACCATTTTGCACTATGTTGATATATGATGTTATAAAATCATGCCAGAATAAAAAATATATACATTTATTACATTTTAAGATATTTTATCACAAATGAAATGGCTGTATTGGCCTTTGGACGGTTAAACCGAATGACCTTTTGACATTTCAAAATCTTTAAAATCCCTTTATATGTAGAAAAATATAATTAAAACCTTTTGGATTCAATAAAAGAGATCTAGTTGTACTACCTTACATACTTTGGATGTCATATCTTTGTTTTTTTATTATTATTAAAGCCTTTGGACAAAAAAATGACCCGTCATGTCATTGACCCAAATAATTTTTTATTTCTCCTGATTTTGGGGTAAAATGTCACCTCAACATTTCAGGTTTTGTGAGCTTCATCTTCCTGTCTTGTTTTCCAGCACAAATATCTAAACATTCATAAATTACTGGAGAAGCAAAATGACTGAAAATATTAAGCTTTGTTTTCTGAAAAATGTAGAAAAATTTGAATTAAGATTATTTTTCTGACTCCATTGGCAGATATTTGTTCTTGTTTTAATCACAAACTCACTTTGTTTTGACACATTTTTCATAAAACACTTCCTAATATCTAAAGTCGTTTTGCTTCTCAGGTTGATTAAAGAATGTTTAGATATTTGCACTTGAGTGATGCATTGCATCGATTTTATGTCTCTAAATCAGCTGCGCCAGTGAAGCGTCACATCTTTAAAAGTGTCTCACTGTCCAGTCGGTTCCAGTCGTCTTCTTTCATTATTCCAGAGCAGCTCCAGGATCTTTTCTGGTGTTCTGCGTCTCGACACATCTAGATAATGCATGACTTGCTTCTGTGACTCTGGCCGGCCTGCTAAAGTAAAGCTGCTGAATATACAGTAGGAAGATCTTGATGAGCACTAATGCATTTCATTTTGCATTTATTTTTTATTTTTTTTGCCTATCTCCTAAGCACTTTTACTCCATGAAAACTCTCTGCGTTGTTTATATTCATTCTGTGATCTGAAAGTTAAAGTACCATGGTAAAGGACCCATAAATAGATGTTTTCACTGTAATGCAGTGCTGCGCTTGTTTCCGTGGCTCAGACGGTTTGACGGCGCTGATACAGACGGGCTTTTATTCTCCTGTGGACGTGATTGTTGGAGATTGTGCTACAATAATTACTTTCCATCTTAATGGCTTTCTTTATAATAGGACAATTTCTGTAAAATTGAAAATGTTCTTTCACTGAATGAAAAACACGTGAGCAGCGAGAGCATCAGTCGCAGTCCTGATTTTAGTTTAGAACGGAAACTCGTCATGGTTTAGAAACCGAACTGATATCTCTGAATAAAACTCATCCGGATCTTCCTCCTCGGATTATTTTCCCCATTTCAGGAGCGGGTGGGAATTGACTGGCAGTCAGGCTGGATGTTATATACCAAAAAGCTCTCGAAAGTAACCGCTGATTGACGTGCCGTTTAATTTCTCTCACTAGTTCTTGGGAAGGTGACAGTCTGAGGCAGATATTACACACGCTGACGTATGACGGTATATATGACTGTGTCTGGAAATCATAAACTTAAAGAAGTTCACAGGATTCAAGATGTTTTTTGTTTGTTCTATGTGAAATTATGAGACTGAATATTAGATTTGTAGGTCTTACTCTTCAAGGAATGTTCAACCGCATTTGTGAAAAATTGCCCATAATTAAACTACAGTTCAAAATATTGAGTTTTTATGATTTTGAAAGAAGTCTCTCCTCTTTTCTTCTCTGTTGAGCCATATATCCGAGAGAAATGGCTTGGCAAACAAGAACAAATGTAGGGCGGGGCTTGATTTTGTCTGTGGGGAATTGATTGTATGGTTGTGGTTTGCTATTGCTGGATCTCATGTGAGTGACAGGTTGCCCCGCCCTCATCATCAGAGAAGAGAAGAGATGCTGCAAGAGGGAGGAGAAGATATTCTGATTCAAGATTACCAGGAACATGAATTTATCATTTTTAGTCAGTTTTGATGGTGACTTTAAGGACAGAATGATGAAACAGACCATCTACAGTCATGCCGGTTTCCTCATGTCTTTAATATGAACAGAATCTTATCTATGAATTTAATGATTAGAAACACATCTGGATGATTTTCTCTAAATGAAGACATTGTCAGAGTTATGAAAGCATCGCTCCGTAAAGAAACATATGGAAAGTACGTGGAGCGTGTGATGATGCGTTATCAGCCGCTCCGTCCGCTGAGACACAAGTCAGTCAAATTTAGACTTAAAAAAAAAAAAAAGTCTTTCATCAAAATCAAATAACTTTATTTTATGGTCTTTTATCTAGTTGCTTATTAGCATGCATATTAATAGAATATTGGCTGTTTATTAGTAATTATTAAGTACATATTAATGCCTTATTCTGCATGACCTTATTCTACATTCCTAATCCTACCCAATACCTAAACTTAACAACTACCTTACTAACTATTAATAAGCAGTGAATTAGGCGTTTATTGAAGGAAAAGTCGTAATTAATAGTGAATACATGTTCCCTATACTAGTGTTACCATAACTTTTTTTACATTTGAAAAGTACTTGTTTTTTCTGCTGATGTCATTAACCCTGTAATGCATGATATTTTAATGACAGACTAAATGTGTCAGTGTCATTGTTTTTGTCTTTGTCTTGATGCACACCAACAATGTTTTTTTTAAAGCACGTTTATAAAAGATCTAATCCTGGTTTAATCAAGCCCTGTCTGTGAAACCAGGCCTAAGTGTTTTTTGTACAATATATAATTTCCTTCAGATGTCAGGCTGAAGTATGACCTGTGACATTTGACATTTTGTTTCAGGACTCGCCTTCACAACAAATTCAAATGCCCGTTTCTCGTTGTTTGTCTTTTGTAAAGATATTTGGACGCTCAAGGACATCGTTGCATTATATTTGTCAGTTTTAAAGGAGGAGATTTTCATGGACAGACTCAGACCTTGAGAAGGCTTGTTTTAGTCTCAGTTAAAGGTCGAGAAGGAACCAGATCTCACTGAACCCTGTAAAGCCTGATTTTTTTTTTTTTTTTTTTGTGTGTGTGTTTTTTATGGCTCATATAGTCTGATATAGTGAGAAAATGGAGGAAAAAACAGACTCAAACTGAGCAAAAATATGAAATTTGGTGCAGATGCTGACATTTATAACAAAATTTGATGAAATTCTGTTGCTTGTAAATCAATTATTACAGATATTACTGACATAAAATGCATATAAATATCAGTATCTGCCAATAATATGTCTTAGTAAGATGATATTTAAATGCTTAGTTTTCTGATCAAAGCTCTGTAGTTTTAAAACATATAATCTCAATGATGATTGAGAGATGAACAAATAAACCTGATGATCATATTTGATACTAATGATTTTTATAATAAATGATGTCTGGATAATCAAGTAAACCGAAGTAGAAATATTACTAACAATATCAAAGTTATTCTTACGTTTACTTGATAAAAATCAGTGCAGATTTGACAGCAGAAAGACACGAGCTGAAGGACGTTTAAGTCTAAACTATCAATCAGACGACAGAAGATTGTGTGCGACTGGTTTATCAGCAAAGTTTTGATTATTTAGAGGCCTATGAAATATGACATTTTTAAAAAAGTGTCCATTTGCTCTCCATTTAGTCTCAATACTGTCCAAGAGAAAAAATAGAGATGTTAAAGAGATCTTATTTGCAAAAGCTACAGCAACAATCGATGTTGAAACAAATGCTAATAATCCGCTTCAAACTGGTGGACAGGACCTCAACTTTTCTAGACAAGTATGAAATTGCAACTGTTTATTTCTTCCAAAAAGCAATGAAATAACTATCAGCTTGAGTCCATAAATCTCCCAGCGGATGTTCCAGAACTGACGAATGTAAAGCTCCAGAACTGTGAAGCTGTGGAGCCTCATCTGATTATATATTCATTAACAAACACACACACACACACACACACACACACACACACACACACACACACACACACACACACACACACACGGATCTCCTGTCTGTACAGCAGTGCTGAGAGCAGCAGTGTGGGTCGTAATTATGCGGCGTTCGGCTGATCTCTCCTGAGACTCACTCTTCACTAGCGTCCTGCAGTGTGGGATCAAGAAGGATCTCTGCTTTCACAACGCCGCTCCTCTGAGGACGCAAACCTGTAGAGGCAACACTACTAGTTAAAGAAACAGTCACCTCAGAAACCCCATCATCTGATTGAGCCAGACAACATTACAAAAGATAACAGGATCAGTGGCATTTCAAATCAGTCCACCTTTGTCCAGACTCATTCTTCTCCTTTTTCATATCGCATATCAGCTCGGAGTACACTCTAAACAATCTTGGGTTATTTTTTCTACCAAAGTCCTGGGTTAAGACTTTTGGGTCCTTTTTTGGGTTATTTTTCCAGCGTTTGGGTAGTTTTTGCGTTACCCTGATCCTGGGTCAGACGTAACGACCCGGCGTTTGGGTAGTTTTTGCGTTACCCTGATCCTGGGTCAGACATAACGACCCGGCGTTTGGGTAGTTTTTGCGTTACCCAGATCCTGGGTCAGACGTAACGACCCGGCGTTTGGGTAGTTTTTGCGTTACCCTGATCCTGGGTCAGACGTAACAACCCGGCGTTTGGGTAGTTTTTGCGTTACCCTGATCCTGGGTCAGACGTAACGACCCGGCGTTTGGGTAGTTTTTGCGTTACCCAGATCCTGGGTCAGACGTAACGACCCGGCGGTTGGGGTAGTTTTTGCGTTACCCTGATCCTGGGTCAGACGTAACGACCCGGCGTTTGGGTAGTTTTTGCGTTACCCTGATCCTGGGTCAGACGTAACAACCCGGCGTTTGGGTAGTTTTTGCGTTACCCTGATCCTGGGTCAGACGTAACAACCCGGCGTTTGGGTAGTTTTTGCGTTACCCTGATCCTGGGTCAGACGTAACGACCCGGCGTTTGGGTAGTTTTTGCGTTACCCAGATCCTGGGTCAGACGTAACGACCCGGCGTTTGGGTAGTTTTTGCGTTACCCAGATCCTGGGTCAGACGTAACGACCCGGCGTTTGGGTAGTTTTTGCGTTACCCTGATCCTGGGTCAGACGTAACGACCCGGCGTTTGGGTAGTTTTTGCGTTACCCTGATCCTGGGTCAGACGTAACAACCCTGCGTTTGGGTAGTTTTTGCGTTACCCTGATCCTGGGTCAGACATAACAACCCGGCGTTTGGGTAGTTTTTGCGTTACCCTGATCCTGGGTCAGACGTAATAATCCAGGGGTTGAGTTATTTATTGCAGGCTTTTTGTGCCCTCTTCAGGAAAGAGCAGTGCAGCTTCATCAAGTTGGTGCATGTCTTCGGTAAAATACAGGTTTGTGTACGTTTTATTTTATCAAAAAATTCGTTATTGTTCTGTATATCGTTTAATTTTATGCAAAGCAACATACAGGGGATGTGAGTCACCTAAACGAGTGTCGCGTTGGTCTTTTCGCGTGATGGAAACACCTGATGCCTTGCATAAAATGTTATGATTTCATTCAAAAAGATATGGACAGGTTATGGAGTCAGTCACAGCATTTTTCGGCTACGAGTGAAACGCAGGCGGCGGTCTGAAGTTATCAGTTCCCCCGCCAAACGCGAGTCATCTCCGGCTCGAGATCCAGCGCCGTTACAGTAGAAACAGGACAACAGAGACTGGTCGATTTCACTTGAATTAATTCTAAATGTTTAATTTTTACTTCTAATATTTGTTAAACAAGCTTAAATGTAGGCAATATATATATTATATATATAAAATATGATAGGAAAAAATAAAGGAACTATCATGCAAACCAGTGGTTGTGTGAATATTTAAAAAAAAAGTTGAGAGGATTTAAGTTAATCTGTAAACATTCATGTATGAAGTAAAAAAAAAAAAAGCTAGTGTTATAGTAAAAATGAATCAACCCAGTGTTTTTTAGAGTGTAGCGTTTATTTTAAATAAAAATTAAGAATTATATATCATTCACCTGATTCATAGGACATTTTATTCCTGAAAACATGGTGAAAATGTATTTTTTTTTTTTCTGTCTGTTGACAGTATTTTCTGATTTAACTCTAATATGTCAACAAGATCAAACAAGAATAATGAATCTGGCTTTATCCAATGTTCAGATTTATGTTCTGGAAATGTATGCAAATGAATGCATATTTATTGCCTCATTTGCATATTTTCTAATGTTTCAGAAAACTTGTAATACAAAACCGTTGTTAATGTACTGTGATTAATCAGTGTGGTGATATATTTTACTTTATTCATCTATAGTGTCTTGTCCTAAATTTTAGAATTTACATTTTTCCTTTTGTGTCCCATAGAAAAAAAAATATCAGCAAGTGGGTTTGAAACAACATGAGGGTGAAGTAAAAACACAATTTTTACTTGTGCATGAACTTCTCTCTTCTAGCAGCTCGCAGTGATGTAATCGCTGTCAGAGTCAGCACACTTTTACGGTCTCGTGGCATTTGCTGCTTGCTTGGTTTGATTTTTCTACAGAGGCCAAAAGGACACACAACGAGAGACCGCCGGCTTTACAAAGACCAGCCTTTTCACCTTCAGACGCTCCTGTACACTTACACTCCACTTTATCTGATCCACATCATGCATCCCTCAGATCTGGCCGTTTTTTTCTCTACTGCAGTAAAATCTTAAAGCTTGAATAATGTGAAACTCTTCCGGCTGGAATAGCATGTCGCCCGTGGCCAGCTGATGAACAATAAGACCAGACCTTTGGCCTCATTTGATCAGGTCTTCCTCTCTTTAAAGTAACAGCAATTATCTCAGACGGCATTAGCGCACCGCAGCACTGCATCATTAATCTCTCGGCGTAATGAGTTCCTGGGCACGTTTACTGTCGGCGAGCTTATGAAATCAAAGAGGAGTTGCCAGGTAAACGCTAAACAAACGCTGAATCCACATCACAAACAAGCGTTTAATGATGCTTATAAGATTGCCTTGCCTTCATATGTGTATGTATATAACAGAAACATTATATATATATATACTGTATAATGTTTCTTGAAAATCTTAATCATAATCATCAAATCATCATATCAGAATGATTTCTGAAGGATCATGTGACACTGAAGACTGGAGTAATGATGCTGAAAATTCAGCTTTGATCACAGGAATAAATTACACTTTACTATATATTCACATAGAAAACAGATATTTTAAATTGTAAAAATATTTCACAATTTGTACTGTATTTTTGATCAAATAAATGCAGCTTCACTGAGCAGAAGAGACTCCTTTCAACACTTTCAATACCCCAAACATATAAAAAAAAATTATGCTCACCAAAGCTGTCAATTTTATTTAAAAAAAATACATATTTTTTATATATATTGTATATTATTACAATTTCAGTTAACTTGCACGTTAGTTACAGCAAGTGGTTTGAAGAAACAGGCAAAAACACACGTTAAGTATGTATTGCATGCATTCGTCTCTGTGAACTTGTGTGAAGTACGTGTCAGGCATTAATGTTCATGAAATGTTTGACTTTGCAAATCACATGTTACACATCAAGCAACACTATAATTGGATTACTAATAAAGTGCTAGTGGAAAGTTTCAAAGGTGCATCCAGAAGAGATTATTAGACATGATCCATGCATGTCTTACTGCAACATCAAAGCCAGTTCCTGATGAGCGTGATTAGTGAGAGAAGTCATGCATTTACAGGCTCTCCCTGTGTTTGCATGCTCAGATCAAGGTTTTTATTGCATTAATGCATGTGTATAATGTCAGAAAATGTGAGTTTTCAAATGCATTTCGTGAAGGAAGCCAAACAACAAAGACTCTATTGAATCACGGGAAAGAGGCGTTTCAATGCCTCTCATCTGCATAAAATGATTAGTTAAGTGTGCTTCCTTTAGTGAAACATCAAAAAAAGTCTTAAGTGGGGATAAAAAAAAGGTTTGGTTAGACTTATTCAACCTGATTCTGGGCTGTGCGAAACAGGAGGGCAATTTTCTATGCTCAGTAAACATGGGTAATAAACTGTTTCTTTTCAAGAGAGCTTTTCAAGATGATTTAAACCCGGAGGAGAGCATAAAAACACACAATCTTGAGGAATACGCAGCCTCAGGTTAGCAGCTTCTCGTGTTGTTGCAGTCATCATAATAGATAGGAAGTTTATTCCCGAGACAACAGCCGAACGGCTATCTCAAACACTTTTAACAGGGATGTGAAGAATGAGATGGAGCTGTCACTTCAAACAGCGAGTGAAGAAATGCCTTCAATGCTACTTTAGCTCTTGTAAATATGTCTGAATCTCGTTTCTTTTTTTACTAGTATGATGAAATGTCAGTCATTTGTCAGGAAGACGCTACGCTCGTCCCGTTCCAGATTCTTTCATCACAGAGCGGCTGATACGACGTGACGGAGGCCTTCCATGTGGAAAAAAAGAGAAGACGGTAAATGCAGTTTTGCTGTTTTTCATTAGACCTGTGGAGTGTCAACAGCAAAGATGATCAAATACAAATGGATACAAAGAAGTTGAGCAGAAATGAGGAGGCCAAACATGTTTTAATTCGATTCAAAGAACCCGAAGACAGCAGGATTGTGCGCTACTATCCTAAAAACATAATTCTGCTGTCTGTTGTTTCAATGTATTGTTGACACAACTTGCAGTTCATTCAACTTAACATGTTAAGTTTTTACTGTCTCAATTAGTTTGTGAGTTAACTTAACAATTGTATTTTCCGCCTCAACTTAAAAACAAAGACCTTTATATGGAAAAATGTGGTTTTTTTTATTTGACTGCAAATAACTAAAGCAAAAATGATGTTCTTCCTCAGTATTTTTGTCTTGTTTTCCAGAACAAATATTGAAACATTCCCTAAATCAAGATACATTTACTGGAGAAGCAAAATTACTCAAGTCTTGTTTCATGAAAAAATCACCAAAATTAAGAGTTTTTTTCTTTTTTGGCATCAGAAAAATAAACTTAATTCAAAGGGAAAACAAGATAATTTTTTCTGACTCCACTGGCAGATATTTTTTCTTGTTTTACACATAAACTCACTTCATTTTGATAAGTTTTTCATGAAACAAGGCTTGATATCTTCAGTAATTTAGCTTCTCCAGTAAATGTATCTTGATTTCAGAATGATTAGATATTTGTACTGGAAAACAAGACAGAAATACTGAGGAAGAACGTCATTTTTTTGCATTGTTGGTTGAAATTTCTAATGTAAGTTTGGAAAATGAGCCACAGTAAGTTAAATGAACTTGAATTTTAGCACTCACAACTTGAAAAAATAATTTCACCTTACTTTTATAATGTAATGTCAACTAAACTTTGTAAGTCCAAGTTACTAAGCATTTAATTATGTCAACAAAACTTTTTATACTCATAATATTCTAAGTAAATAAAACTTAAATTGAGTGATCAACATTTGTTTTACAGTGAGAATATGAGCGAATTGTTTCTAGTGAAATTAAAACTCAGGAATTTAAAAAAGTTCTCCCTATTTAATTCAAATATTTTAGTTAAAAAAGTATGAAAATCTATGAATTGTTCCAGAGAGTCTGAGATACTAACCACAAATTCATATAATTGTGCTCTATAAATGTGCAAAATTTCATAGCCTTCTACCGTACGGTTCTATGGACTGCCATAGTCTTACATGAAAGGAAACTGTATGGTGCTATTAGTGGTGCTATTGTTATCTCTCATACTAGCAACCATCCAAAACACCCTATCAACTGCTTAGCAACACCCTAGCAACCACCCAGAACACCCTAGCAACGCCCAAGCAACCACCCTGAACACCACATCAACTATAACAATAACAACATAGTGCCGAGTTTTGGCACTCAGCCTTTCTTAGGAAAATGTATGTCTTATGATTATAATAAAGTTTTGAACAGATAAAGTACTGTAGCTGCACACCTTGGTAAACCTGAATCCAGTTAATAACTGATGATGATGATGGTATATTTTTAAAAAAAATCTGTTCTGAGAGTAGCCTTTTTGTTTAAATGCAGTAATGAAACACGTCTCAGAGGATTTTAGGGCCTGAATCTTGTTTCATAGTGAAAGTATGCAAAGTAAAATATGCCATAATGTAAATCTAATCTCAGGAGCGTGCTGCGGACAGAAACAATCATTTGCAGCTCAATCTGCAATACTTACTATTCATGAAAAATAAATATGTTTATACAAAGCGTGGTAAAAATAACAGCATTTCTCTGCGTGTGTGCATGCATGTGTGGCCATATTTAGCAAACGCGAGCGGCGACTTTGACTTGATTCATATTTCAGTTGGTTAAACGCACTTCATTGCGAGGTTTTATTGCTCTGCGTCATCCAGAAGATCTTATTTTCTCTATCGTTCATTCGTGTGTAATCACACACGCTGTCTGTGGCAGGAGAAAAAATGATTACAATGCAAATGAATTTGGACGGTTTAAGCATTTTTCTGAAAGAGATGCTGATTAACTGTGTCAAATCACGCATTCATATGGTTATGAGTTTGACTGCGCCAGAGCTGAACAAACACTATGAAGCTGCTGCATTATTGGTTATTATATCCAGTACAATACAATTCAGATTACATCATGTGTTTTTATATATATATATATAAACACACACACACATTTGATTTAATAATATTTTAATATTATTAAAGGCACATGAGATTCAGGAGAAATATCTAATAATATATATAATATAGGAGTTACAATTGTCCAGTCTAGAGGATAACAGTTTCAGCTTCTTTATGGTTAAGTGAAGGATGTATGCAAACAATATTGAGAAGGTGGAAAAAAACAAGATTTTAAAAACAAGCTGACTAATATGTGGTTTAAAACATAATTTAGAATCAAACAGTACTCCCAGATCATGAACAATTGATGAATGCCTAACCAGGACTCCATTAATATGCTGGGAGGAGCCACGCGAGATTTGCGGCCAACTAGCAGAATTTCAGTTTTGTCATCATTCAGTTTCAGGACGTTTTCCGCCATCCATGCTTTAAGATCTCGAAGGCAAGGAATGATGGATGGGGGAGGAAAAACTGAATTAGGTTAGATAGCAAAATAAACATTGTGTATCATCGGAATAACTATTAAAAAAAAATAAGACCATGACATTTAATGATCCTGCCAAGAGGAAGCATATAAATTAAAATAGTAGTGGACCGAGAACCGACCCCTGAGGTACACCACTGGAGATAGTGAGATTTGTGTTTGTTAATGCGAATGAATTATTGCTTAACCGAAAGATATGAAGTTAACTACTGAAGGACATTACCAGTAGCTATGTTTCCGTCCAAAGTTGCGAATTTAACTTATGTGGAAAATGGGAATATTGCATAAAACATTTGCGAATAAAGCAGTGTTTCCATCCAATGAGTCGAGAAGAACAAAATTGTCACTTCGTGATAAACTGGTGCTAAATATCACTAAGAAAAGTAGGAGAAGCCATTGTATATAATATTTTTTTATATAATAAATTACTTGTGAACATGTAGACGAAACGCAATGAATGCATTTCGGAGTTTGTGAACGCAGTCGTGTAAGAGTTAAAGGTAATTATACCGAACCACTTGACGACAGACTTTGCTCAGGCATTTCAGAACAAACAAAACAGCATTTCAGATGCTGTGCAAAAGGATTGGTCCGCTGGTTAGTCCAGTTATGCCATCCCAATGATCCCATTGCGCAGTCACATGATATTTTTGATGAGCATCGAGGAATATATTGGATAAAAGAATTATCCAACTCAAATGAGGGCATACGTTTTTTTTTTTTATGCACATTTTTAGAATTTATGTGCCTCTTGGCATTTCCATCCAGCATAAAAATAGTTGGTTGTGAACATAGCTAGTGATGCCAATAGCAAACAGGTGAGAAAGGAATACTGAATGGCAAACAGTGTCAAACTCTGCACTCAGATCCAGGAGAACCAAAAGGCTGAAGGCACCAGTTTCAGAGGCCTGGAGAAGGTCATACATTTATCTCAGAAAAACTGAATTGGGTTGGATAGCAAAATAAATGTTGTGTATCGTCAGCATAACTATTAAAAAAAAAAAAAAAATTAAGACCATGACGTTTAATGATCCGGCCAAGAGGAAGCATATAAATTAAAATAGTAGTGGACCGAGAACCGACCCCTGAGGTACACCACTGGAGATATGTGTCTGTTAATGTGAATGAATTATTGCCTATCCGAAAGATATGAAGTTAACTACTGAAGGACATTACCAGTAACAATGTTTCCGTCCAAAGTTGCGAATTTAACTTATGCGGAAAATGGGAATATTGCATAAAACATTTGCGAATAAAGCAGCGTTTCCATCCAACGTTGAAGAGAACAAAATTGTCACTTCCTGATAAACTGGCACTAAATATCACTAAGAAAAGTAGGAGAAGCCATTGTATATAATATTTTTTGTATATAATAAATTACTTGCGAACATGTAGACGAAACGTAATAAATGCATTTCGGAGTTTGTGAACGCAGTCGTGTAAGAGTTAAAGGTAATTATACCGAACCACTTTGACGACAGACTTTGCTCAGGCATTTCAGAACAAACAAAACAGCATTTCAGATGCTGTGCAAAAGGATTGGTCCGCTGGTTAGTCCAGTTATGCCATCCCAATGATCCCATTGCACAGTCACATGATATTTTTGATGAGCATCGAGGAATTTATTGGATAAAAGAATTATCCAACTCAAATGAGGGCATACGTTTTTTTTTTTTTTTTTATGCACATTTTTAGAATTTATGTGCCTCTTGGCATTTCCATCCAGCATAAAAATAGTTGGTTGTGAACACAGCTAGTGATGCCAATAGCAAACAGGTGAGAAAGGAATACTGAATGGCAAACAGTGTCAAACTCTGCACTCAGATCCAGGAGAACCAAAAGGCTGAAGGCACCAGTTTCAGAGGCCTGGAGAAGGTCATATATTTATCTCAGAAAAACTGAATTGGGTTGGATAGCAAAATAAATGTTGTGTATCATCAGCATAACCATAAAAAAAAAAAAAATTAAAAAAATTAAGTCCATGACGTTTAATGCACTCATTAAAATAGTAGTGGACCGAGAACCGACCCCTGAGGTACACCACTGGAGATAGTGAGATTTGTGTTTGTTAATGCGAATGAATTATTGCCTATCCGAAAGATATGAAGTTAACTACTGAAGGACATTACCAGTAGCTATGTTTCCGTCCAAAGTTGCGAATTTAACTTATGCGGAAAATGGGAATATTGCATAAAACATTTCCAAATAAAGCAGCGTTTTGAAGTTGAAGAGAACACAATTGTCACTTCCTGATAAACTGGCACTAAATATCACTAAGAAAAGTAGGAGAAGCCATTGTATATAATATTTTTCGTATATAATAAATTGAAATGCAATAAATGCATTTCTGAGGCGGATGCCAGCAGTTTGGGAACGCAGTCGTGTAAGAGTTAAAGGTAATTATACCGAACCACTTTGACGACAGCTATTTTTAAACCAAGCAGAACATAACCAGTAGCAAGGGATCAGTTTATCATTTGGATGATAGGTAAAATGAGAGTAGGCAAGAAGTGTTTGAGTAAATGAGTTGGAATTGGGTCAAGATGACAGGAAGAGGAGTTAGATTTTGTAATCGGATGTTCAACCTCAGATGTATTAGTAGGGAAAAAGGAGAAAAATCTGGAGGACCAGATGGGGAAAAATCTTGGTAGTTCCACAAAGATCAATAGAGCCATTAATTGTAGAAGATGATGGTTTGACAAGTTTGTTAACCTCAGAGAAAAGAGTCCTGGGTTTACACATTGCTCCATTAATAACACTGGAAAGGTAGGAAGAGAGCTTCTTTATATTGCAGTATGTATATTCTTTATAGTGAGTCATTCAAGATGCCTATGCTTAGCTTTCATTACTCTGAGTTCAGGGGTGAATGATCTGAGGGGACAGTTCCTCCAAGGCATCGGATATAGTTCATTATACATTTATCTCAGAAACATCTGAGATGAAGCTGATCATTAAATGCAACAGATTTCCTGAGCAAGAAGAACGATATCTCATCAGTGTATGTTATGAGTGTATTATTTCTACAGGATTCATGCGTCTTGATGACCTGTGATGTGGCCTTAAAGCCCAGAGGGATGGTGTGGGTTGATCTTGACAGGGATGATGGAGCCCACGGGCCCCTGCTGTAAATGTGCAGCGGAGCGTGTCACACGCTGGATCAGATCAAGCCTGCATCTGAATATACGACTGAATCATCAGACGATCACACTGCTGGTTGCCAGGGTGTTGCTATGTGGTTGCTAAGGTGTTCTGTGTGGTTGCTAAGTGTTTTATTCCTACCTCACACACAGCTCCAGTCCCTCCTTCACCGTGCGTCTGTGGGATTATCGTCCAGCACAGCGATTCCCAAACTTGCCAGCCGAACCTCTTAGACGTACTGTAAAATGTTTATTCGAAGCCCCTGAGAGTTTTAGGTAGTATTTCAATAATGTCACGACACGTTTGCATGTTCACGGTTCTCTGATGTCGATTAATGATCACATGACATGGAAATAAACAGATAAAATATACAATTTTTTATCAAGTGTTTTATTTTGACTTTGCAGCTGGATTTTAAAGTGACTCAAACCTGTTTTTAAGTCGTAATCGTGCCTCAGTTCACATTACATTCACACTGATGTTTTAGGAACACAAATTTAATAATAATAACAATAACAACAATAATAATAATTATTATTAATATGTTTTAACTAATTACAAAAATGAAGACAGAAATCTTTAAGCCTACTGTTGTAAATTCTACTGTAAAATATAAAATGAATATTTAATAGTGATAATAATTTTACATTACGTTACATTAAGTTACAATACTAATATTTATGTCTTAAATTCTTCAATATTACATTTTAATAATATTTATATCATTAAAGACACATGAGATTCAGGAGTATATATATACATATATATATTCAAAGATATTTCTCCTGAATTTCACGTTTCAGCGACTCAACAATGTTTCAATATTATTAATTACAAAAATTATGACAAAAATCTATTAGCCTACTGTTGTAAATTATAATTGTAATTAGTAAAATATTAAATTAATATTTAATAATTTTAATAATGTTACACAAGTTACAATCATAATATTTATAATATACAAATGTTATATGAAGTATATTTAGCCTACTTTTGTAAATTACAATTGTGCTGTAAAATATAAAATGTAATATGTAAAAATATTATATATCTCACTCTATTTAAATAGAATAAAATATAAACAACCTTTAATGTTTTATTTCGGCTTATTTTCTGTCACTTGTATGTTCTGCTTTGCTTGAATTCGTGTCCCTGTGATTTGGTTTGACCTAGTTTTCTTTGTTATCAGTTTTCCCACCAATTGTTTGTTGCTATGGTTACTGATTAGTCCTTACCTGTTTGTTGTTCTGTTGATTACCACCCCTGTGCATTTAAGCCCTCAGTTTCTTCAGTCCTTTGTCTTGCGTTGATGTTGATATTGTAGGCTAGTGTGTTACTATCTTCATTAAATCTCCTTTTGCTTTATTTTCCTCTCGTCTTCTGGACAATTTAATTTGCCAAGGCAACATTTCTCATTTTCTTTTAGTTAAATAACTAAAACTAAAACTGAAATAAAAATGAATAAATGCTATATAGAAAAAAATAACACTTCTTCATATGCATTTGTTGTGTTTCATGCTGTAATGGAATAATAAGCGTTTTCTGTGTTTTTCAAGTCTTTATCTGAGTATGTCGTGTCTCCTTACAGCAGCGCGGCCACGGTCTGTTTTCAGCTTTACCGCGGGTCTCTTGGGCGCCTTTAGCTTGATTAAAATCTATCACCTCATTCCCTGGTTCAGTGAGCTCATTTACGGTTTCTTCACGGGACTTCGGCGGGACATCGCTCCCTAACCGCTCACTTTTCTTCAGCTGTCATATTCTCAGCCAAAAGCCATATCCCTTCACCATGATATAGTGCCGTACCTGTTTTCACCTGTACAGCATTAGAATATTCCTAGTGAAGCCAGAGGCGTGAATTTCAGATGCGTTAGAGCTCAGTTTGAGGAGGTAATACGAGTATATGCTCGGCCAGAAACACAGACTGTCATTATGAACCTCGTTTTTGTCTTTAAATGAAACTCAACAGGATGGTTTGCCTCATCTCGAACCTTTACTCTGAAGTAGGTCACCTAGTTGAGCAGCTTCCATCTGTTTGTAGCACTAATTGTGTTCATCATGTGTCAGATTTCATTGGAAATGGTTTCTAATTGTTGAAATGTAATGAAAAATGTTTACCCTGAACTACGTCACGCATGATCTTTCCAGCATGATTACGTAATGCGTGGAGCATCACAGAGCAGTGCGAGATGAGCATTTGTGGTTAAAAAGTATATAATGTTTATTTTTTTTAATAAACCGATGTCCGATGGTTTCTCTAGATAAGACTCTTATTCCTCGTCTGGGATCATGTAGAGCTCTTTGAAACTGACATTTGGACCTTCATCCCGTTGAACCCCAGTGAAGTCCACTATATGGAGAAAAATCCTGGAAGGTTTTCCTTCATTTCTTTTTGACTGAAGAAAGAAAGACATGAACATCTTGATGACGTTCTGAAGTGAACTAATCCTTTAAAGTATCATCTCCATGGTAAGACAATGTCTAATTTCAAAACATTTTTCACAGGATGGATTTTGGCGTTTATGCTTCTGAATGACACCTAATTTGATGATTACTAAAACATTTGACACCAGCTAACATGATGCCTGTTTACACTGAACAGTTTCTGTATTTAAAGCAGAAATTTGTGTCACACCCTCAAGAGCCTGACCTTCAGTTCAAGTTTTGTTCATTTCTTGAAATGATGTTCAGAACACACTGCGTTCTGCATGAGAGAACGAGACTTGGTTTTATTCTCTATGAGGAATTGATTGGATGTTTGAAAGTGTCTTTATGACAGCGGGAGTAAAATAAGAGCAATTGATGATCGATTATGAAGACAAACGTCTTATTTCTTTAGATTTAGAATGAATGAATGCACAACCTAAACCATAACCATTAAAATTGCACAGATTCAAACTTTATATGATACAAATGCAGCTATTGTTATTCTGACACTTTTACATTTTAATGTCATTTTCAGTTTCTGCCTATAACATTTATATTTATGCATTTGGCAGATAAAGAGACACATTCAAGCATTTCTTTTTAACTTAAGAAAGACAGTCGTACAGGTTTGTAATGACATGAAATTCATGTTTGCTTGATCGTGGGAGCATTGAAGCTCAAATAAAGCAGATGTAGGTCAAGAATAGACATAAACCTCCAGCTTTGTTGTAACCTCAAATCATGAAGAGTCCATAGAAAAGCAGAGATGTGTTGGTTTGAGACGGTAATTGTGGAGGGTTGGGACTGTGAAAGTGTGTCAGTCCGATCTGAGCAGCTCCTGATGAGAGACGAACAAAGACTCTGTTGTTGAACACAGAAGTTCAAAGGCGTCGTTCGACTCTAGTGCCTCATTTGAGCAGTGATGATGATGATGATGATGACAGAAGCTCTTATTAATGTTACTGCGTTAGACAAAACACTCTTCACGAGAAGCTGATCATTTAAAACAGATACACAATGCCTTATAAGCACAAAGCTATATTTTATCAACACTCAGTACAGTTATTATAGTGTTGTACTGTATATATGCAGGATGCAAATGATGGGCTTGAGGCGTCTGACCTACTAATTAATACAAGAAACCTTTAACAAACAGATGCAGGGTCTTATAAAGTGCATATGCTAAACAATTCCATTTCTACATATTAAATGAACATTTTGTCTGCATGTTGAATCCTTCAAGCATTGCACAAATGTTTTGTTTGTGAATAACTGCAATAAATGTTGGATGTACGAAAAGAACCTCAGCAGATTGTGGCATTAAATCATTTAACGCTGCATATGCATATGAAAGAATCTATGCATTTTTTCTGGAAAAAAACCCCCAAAACAAATCAAAACTAAACAAAAATCTTGCTTAAAAAATTGAAAAATGTTTTTGGACCAATAAGATGCTTTACAACAATTCTTTTTTATTTATATATATAAAAATAAATATTTTTTAATTGTAATTTATTTTTATTTAAAATCCTTATTATTCTCAGTAGTAATTATGGTAAGCCTTTACTTTAAGCCTTTATGCGTAATGCATTATAAAAGTATTTTAGTGCATTAATTATGCAACTTATAATGCATTTTATGATCTTTTGAATAATTACATAAATACATTATAATATTCATTCTCACACCTTTAGAAAGTTCAATGCATTAAAACACAACACAAATTTTAGATGTGACACGCAATCTGCAAATATTATAATGCATTTTAACTTTGGTTACACTTATTTATGAAAAGATATTATGCATTATAATGTACTTTATAAACACTTTTGTAATGCATTATACATGAAGGCTCGTTACTGTAATGATCATTAGATTCTCATTACTATATTTCACAGTAACATTTTAAATCTGCATAAATTAACGGTTATTATATAATTTGTTTATATATATATGTATGCTTTGCATTACAGTGATGAGTGTCACAATGTCCAGATATTTTTTCAGTGTAAAATATAATTTTTTTTTTTTTTTTTTGATTTTGAGTTTAGTCATGTTTTTGTGAGATTGACCTGTATTATATATAGTTTACTTGAGTTTGCCCTAATGTCTGATTGGACATAGATTTATAATTTTAAGTGTTTTCCCACAAGAGAAAGTGTTTAGTAGCATCTAGTTGATCTCCAAGATGCAGACATGAACTGAAAGCATGTTAGGTGTGATTTCACAGGTTGTGTGTCTGAAGGAGTGACAGACAGATGGAGGTTTGTGTCTCAGTGCTTCTGTTTCTGTCTGTCTGTGTCAGAAAGGACAAACACAAGCGGCAGACAGATGGAGTTCAACATACAAACCAGCAAACAGGCTCGTACTCGCACTGTCACTCTCCCCGCAGCGTTAATGAATTATTTCCAAAGAAAAGTCTGTGAAATGGGAAAACCGCCCAATTAAATAGTAGTGGATCAAACAACACCAAAGTGTTTTGGGGGTTTTAATTAAAATATTTGACTTTTAAGGTTTGTTGATATTTCAGATGAGCTGTCAGTCAGAGCTCAGCCTGAGTTTGACGTCAACAGGGGGCGCTGCTTCAACAACCTGATCAATGCATCTCATTCCTCTTTACAGCTGCACTGAGAGGAAATATTGAAACAACGAAAAGCAGATATGATTTTTGGACAAAATTACCCTCAGAAGAGAGTTAAATCTGATTCTCAGTCCTCTACGCTATGTTTTTTCTTTCTTAAAGGATTAGTTCACATCTGAATTAAAATTTCCTGATAATTTACTCACCCTTATGTCATCCAAGCCTTTTTTTCTTCAGTCGAAAAGAAATGAAGGAAAACATTCCAGGATTTTTCTCCATATAGTGGACTTCAATGGGGTTCAACGGGTTGAAGGTCCAAATGTCAGTTTCAGTGCAGCTTCAAAGAGCTCTACATGATCCCAGACGAGGAATAAGAGTCTTATCTAGAGAAACCATCGGACATTTACTGAAAACTTTTTAACCACAAATGCTCGCCTTGCACTGCTCTGTGATGCTCCACGGATTACGTAATCATGTTGGAAAGGTCACGCGTGACGTAGGCAGAAGTACCGATCCAGTGTTTACAAAGTGAACGTGTAAAGACTAAGTCAAATGGCCTTTACAAAAAAGTTTTCTGCTGTACCGCGGTACTTCCGCCTACCTACGTGACCTTTCCTATGTAATGCGTGGAGCATCACAGAGCAGTGCAAGACGAGCATTTGTGGTTTAAAAGTTTATATTTTTAAATTTTTTATAAAATGAGCGATGGTTTCTCTAGATAAGACTCTTATTCCTCGTCTGGGATCATGTAGAGCTCTTTGAAGCTGCACTGAAACTGACATTTGGACCTTCAACCCGTTGAACCCCAGTGAAGTCCACTATATGGAGAAAAATCCTGACATGTTTTCCTTCATTTCTTTTCGACTGAAGAAAGAAAGACATGAACATGACATGGGGGTGAGTAAATTATCAGGAGATTTGAATTCTGAAGTGAACTAATCCTTTAAGGTAAGATAACTATAACGAAACTAACACCATATCGTTCCGTTTATCGTTATAGTTGTGCTGTGGACTCTGCTATTCACTTTCATAGTATCGTTGTCGCTATTATCGTCCTTGGTGTGAACGTCCTTTAATCTTTTTGTTTTTCTAAATGATAAAATACATTTTTATAAGCCAAAATGTTTTTTTTGTTTTTTTTTAATAGCCAAAGTAAAGTGCAACTCCCCCTGCTGACGTCCATGTATGACTCATGACTAAAATAAAGCATGTATGAAAAACATTTTAATAAATAATTAAAAATATAATAATTTTCATTGTAAAAATGCAAAAACTCTTGAGTCTAGTCATTATTATTAGCTTTACTTGTGTGTGTGTGCGAGTGTGTGTGTGTGTGTGTAGTCCATACAGATGAGTATCTCTCTCTCTCTCTCTCTCTCTCTCTCTCTCTCTCTCTCTCTCTCTCTCTCTCTCAGCGCGCGTTATTGCGCAACGCGACGGGCGTTTCACTCCATTCGTCCTCGACAGGAACAGAGTGGACTCGGTTCGGTTGAGTTCAGCTAGAAAAAAAAAAAAAAAAAACCCCGCCAAAGTGTTCGGGAGAGATGACGGACAGCCTGGTGCACGCGCATCGCTCGTTCACGACGCTGCTGGTCCTGATGCTGCGGGCGCGCGAGCATCAGCAGCATCACTGAGACGGTCAGAAGCTCCGGAGCACCGCGGATCGGATGGACTCGAGCTTCGGATGAAGCGATGACAGCTGCTGACCGTCGCTGATGTGTCCGAACCTCGGCAGCGCGTGAATGAACACTCGTCCCGCTCATTATCAGGAGACCTCGCGGATCTGATGCTTTGATTCGTGAGATCTGCTCAGCTTTTCATCCACATCTTGCCCTTCCTGGAGAGACTCCGGCTCTTTAATCTGGATATGTTGAAAGGCACGTAATGATGGATGGGATTATTAGTGTTTTGGGGGTCCTGACGCTCATTTTGGAGGGCATCTCATGCCAGGGAGTGTATGGTAAGTGCCAGCAGCTCATACAGATGCATTTATATGCCAGTCAACATGCCGTGTGTGCGTGTGAACAGGTGCCATTTCATAAACCATCCAGCATGAGATCTTCCCAACAGCCAATCCACAGGTTTTTAGAGGCATTCTAATGCTTTTAAAAAAAAAACAAAACAAAAAAAAAAACCAATTAATTAATTAATTAGTTATGATTATTATTTTACCAGTGATTAATTTGAAATAGCATTTAATAACATTTTAGAATGTAGAATGCATAAAAATGCAAAAGTTTCTTTTATCTGTAAGATTTGGGTTCGGCTTAGTCCCACAGCATCATATAGTTCAATATTCCCAATTAATCCACAGTTTTTTTTTATGCATCAAAATGATGCATTACAAAGACCAAATATGTCAGTGATATGATTCAAATTCATTTAAAATAACAATTTAAGAATTTGAAAATTGATAAAAACAATGGTTTTAATTGCAAAAGTTTCTTTTAGGTGTGGCATAGTCATGTGCAAGTTCAATATTCCCACAGGTTTTAAAGGGAACAATAATGCATATCAATTATTGCAAATGCACACATCGCAATGCAACAGTTCATGCGTTGGGTTTTTCTCACGTTCATTGGAAGTTGCATTTGCACATGTTCGTTTGCATTGACCAAACGTTGTGGAAACGCTGTATGAACATTGTCGTTGTGGTTGCAAATGTCACAGCAAGCGTCTAAAATCTGCATATGCAGAAGCTCTCCTTATTCTGCATTCTCACGGTGTACTGTGCAACTAGTGGCATTCTGCTCGTGTAGTGTGGGTTAACCATGACCGACCGTGAGTCATAATGTGCAAATGTCATGAGGGAAAACATCTAAGCATTGTTTACTCCAGGCTGCTGTTGCTCAGGGCCGATCTGACTGGCGGGTCACGCTTTGAGATAGTGGGCGTAATATCAACTAGATGGCTTTTGTTTGTGGAGTCGGTTCGCATGCAGGATAGTGTACGTATGGGGCTAATAGGATAATAGAGTTTGGGCAGAGCTGATCCATGAGAATGCACTTTAAAATCAATGCCTTCAGTGCCGATGGAGGAATGGAAATGATGCTGTAAGACGCTGCTGAATGCCAACACGCTCTGAGACGCTTCCTCATTAGTGATAATTATAGGTGTAGTAGTGTTCACTGCGCCCTACACACTCAGCAGGGGACATTTATTTGACGACATCACGAATATTTAGGCCTAAATTTAAGATTCATGCATTGTGTTGCATGTAAAATTTCCATGCATTTACACCATTTTAACATAAACTAATCAACTGTCAGTCATGCATGAAACCGGTCAGATCTCTGTAATAGAACACAAAAATAGAAATGCTATTTCAGTCTTTCAATATTTCACGCTTTGTAAATATTGAAATTCACACGCAATTTCTGAGTGAAAATTGTTTCTGCGTCATTTATTTTTAATACACTGAATGTGTTTTTAATACACAATAACTAGGTTTACTTATCACCAATAAAGCCAATTTGTTTCAATTTCAAACATCACTGAATATTGCTTGTTCCATATTTTAAGAATGTACCAAATGCAAAATATGGTTATTTAAATAATCAATCAGATGCAAATAGTTAATAATAAGCTGTGCAATGATTTCTTCAGTTCAGATTTATGTATGAATGGCAAATAAGTTTATTAAGTTAAAACTGTGTAATGCAAATGCATGGAAATTTTATGTGCAATTTAGTGCTGTCAGTCGATTAATCGCGATTAATCAAGTTAATTTTTTTTAATCACAATTAAAAACACTTAAGTTTTTATACGCTTTTAATATATTTTATAATGTAATAATTTCACAGTTAATCTCCAAACTAAAACAACATAAAGACAGTATATTTTAAATACTTGTTTAATCTTATGAATGAAGGCCAGTATCACTGATACTAATAGCCTACAGCTACTGATGTCTCCGTGAAATTGATTTTTTTTCCCCAATTGTAAACATGAATTATAGCCATTCAACATTACAGTGGAATTGAAAGCTATAATTTCTTACATTTATTAGGCTTCAAAAATTCTCAGACAAAAGAAAAATTCTCTTTTGGCGCGCTTAAATGATTTAAATGAATAAGAGCGTGATCATATTGTAATGCTAGCCAAAGGATGACAGAAAAAAAAAAAAAAAACAGATGCTGCATTAATATTTTTAATGAGTTAAACTGGAAAAAAATTAATCGCATGCGTTAATGCGTTAATGTTGACAGCACTAGTGCAATTCAAATACATAAATCATAAATTAAGGTCTACATTCCCAACATCAAACACTCGAGCCGTTTCAACTATGATGACATCATATACTCAAATAAATATGAAGATAGCATTATTATATGGAATTGTATATAATACATACATGTGCATTTAGATATGTTTCTGTCTTCAAATGCACCTATTTTAGGCAAACTTCAGTGCTGATGGGTAATTTTCCCCATCCACTAGTGAAGTGATATATCGATGCACACTTGGAGCCCATTTAAGTCCACTTCACAGTGTGCAGTGGGGTGATTGGAACACACTCTGAGTATGTGGGGATCTGTCAATCAAACCCCAGCTTGTGTTAATGCACAGTGTTTGAACAGACAGTGTAATGTGTGCGACTTGACGATGTGTTATGGATCGCAGTCTAAACATGATTATGACTGTGGTTGACGTGATGTGACACGCAGGATACTGTATTTACTGTTGTCAGTATCTGCTGGTTGCATTTACTTTAGTTAACTCTTGTTGTTCTGCCTAATGCTGTTCGGAAAGATCCTGTTTACAAGTGTTGAAGTCGACGATGAGGTTTTGATATTTAGGGCCCAAGCCTTGAAAGGGCGAATGCCCTATTGTTTTCCTTTAGGTAAATTTTTTTTTGACCTTTCTGGCACTTTTGGGTCCCTTAACATGCTCAAAAACTCTGAAACTTTGCACACACATAGTTGTCATGTTGTCATGGGGGGTTATGAAAGGATTCTTGATATCTTAAATGCTGTTGCCACGGCAACACGTCAAACTTTCATAATCTTGGGTGTTTTTGAGGCTCTTAGCATGCTTCAAATTGCATGAAGCTCGACACACACGTCAAAGTTGGCGTCCAGTAGACATGAGTAAAGCCTTAGAAATGGGCGGGGAGGAGGGTCTCGATAGCGCCACCTTTTGACAAAAGTTGGAGGGTTAGTCTTACCTACAGTCACCAAACACAGTACATATATTGCTTCGCATCAACCCGGACAACTTTCTAACTTACAGTCATTAGCTCCGACCAACAGGAAGTCAGATATTTTGTTTTGAAAGTGGATTTTTTGAATAATCAGGCTCGTAGGACATTCATGCAATCGCCACCAAACTCGGTCAACATGAAACCGCTGAAGATGCAAACTATTATAGGATATCTCGAACAGTGTTGCCATGGTGAGGGATTAAAGTAATGACAAAAAAAGGGAAACAGGAAGTGTCTCTTTGTGTAAAATTATTGTTTGATTTAAATTAAATTAAGATTATATGTTGACCGTCATGCACAGGGTGACGGCAGCACCGGGGTTTGGGCCCGTCATCGCTGCTTGCAGCTATATTTCATATTTCTTTTTCTTTAATTTCTGAACAAACACCTTTGTTTTGCGCTGATGAAAAGCAAAGGATTAGGTGTGGAATCGCTGCTGTATTTGTGCTGTTTATCATTTTCATGCTGCCGCAGAGGATGATGGGAAATGTAGTTTGCATTTTAATGATGCCTTTTTTTTTTAAGCTTGACAGTCGTGGTTATTAAAAATGCTCATTTTATGTTCTACATGTTTGGAACAACATGATGCAAAATGTTGGGTGCTTTATTACTTTAGCCATACTTTAAAATTGATGCTCTTCCTCAGTGTTTCTGTCTTGTTATCCAGTACAAATATCTAAACATTCTTAAATCAAGATACATTTACTGGAGAAGCAAAAGCAAAATGACTGAAGATATTAAGCTTAAAGCACAAAAAAAAAAAAAAAAAAAAAATCTGCCGGGGAGGTCAGAGAAATAAACTTAATTCAGAGTGAAAACAAGATTGACAGATTTTTGTTCGTTTTAAGCAAAAACGCACTTATTTTTGATACATTTTCCAGCAACTATGTCTAAATATCTTTAGTCATTTTGCTTCTCCAGTAAATGTATCTTGATTTAAGAATGTTTAGATATTTCAGAAACACTGAGGAAGATCATCATTTGTTTAATTATGTGAATTCTTTATATTGTGTTGAATGTTTCTCATCTCGGATCCGTGATGATGATTATGATGATATCAGAGGAACGGTGTGACATGCTTCTTGCGTAACATTGTTTCATGCGACGCCTCTGTTCTTGAAAGCGGCAGGATAGGAAAGAAACAAGGCTGCACTCTCTTTGCTATTCCGCTTTATTCCCCGGTGACGCCGGAGCAACTCCTCGGGTGTCTGTTCACGGCGAGCTTCAGATGCTGGACGTCTAAACTATGCAAATGCATTCCACCAGTGCAACTAAAGCGCTCTTTGTTGCTTCTCTGCGCCTCCTCCAGAGCTCTTTATCAATTCCCTTGGATCAGAACCCGCGCGTTTCCTACTGTAATGAGAGCAAGAGCGGAGCTGTGTTCCTGTTTGACGCAGATCCACCAACACAAGCCAAAGCCTGGCTGCAGTTACGCAGGACTGATCTGAGTGTGTGTTCATACAAAATGATGAGATTTTTGCAAGTTTTCTTTGAATTGCTTCTCAACTTCTTGTACTACAAGACCCATATTTTATGCTGGATATCAACAAACATTGATAATAATCATAAATGTTTCTTGAGCAGCAAATCATCATATTAGAATGATTTCTGAAGGATCATGTGACACTGAAGACTGGAGTAATGATGCTGAAAATTCAGCTTTGATCACAGGAATAAATTACACTTTACTATATATTCACATAGAAAACAGCTGATTTACATTGGAATAATATTTCACAATTTTTACTGTATTTTTGATCAAATAAACGCAGTCTTGGTGAGCAGAAGAGACTCTTTCAAAAACATTAAAAAATCATAACTTATGAACTGTTATGGGTACAGTCTCCCAGTACTAACTGCAGTAACTAAGATATTTGGCTGAAACTATAGCGCACTGTCAGGGCTGGGTAGGTTATTTTTAAAATGTATTTCACTACAGATTACAAAATACATGCTTTAAAAAGTAATTTGTAACGTATTTCGTTAGATTACCCAAGTTTTGTAACTTAATGTAAATACTTTAGAATACTTTGGAATACTATTAAGTATGTAACACACAAAGGGTAATTACAAGTTTTTCTCACAATTCTGACTTTTTTCTCAGAATTGCATGATATGAAGTTGCAATTGTGAGTTATAAAGTCCGAATTCTAGATATAAACTCACAATTTCCCAGAAAAAAAGTCTCAATTGCAAGAAAAGAAGTCAGAATTGTGAGATTTCTTGCAATTGCGAGACAGAATTGCAAGTTTTTAATCATGCAATTCTGACTTTATAACTTGCATTTACGAGTTTATATCTCCCAATTCTGACGAGTTTAAATCTTGCAATTCTGAGTTCAGAACTGTCGCAATTGCAAGGAAAAAAGTCAGAATTGTGAGATAAAAAGTTGCAATTACCATTTTTTTTTACAGTTACAAGGGACTCACAAACTATTGCAAAACATGAAAACAGTCGTGGATCATCAGGTAATGACAGGACAGTTCAGATTCAAGGGTATATACATTTTTGAATGGGGCAATTTTTATAAATTCAGTCATTTTGTCTTGTGGAATATATGTAAACATATTTTATGTGAAATATCTTATTCAGGACAGTACTAAATAAAAATAACTTGCAATTTTTATGATCCCTCTTATTTTGTGTATTAAAATGTTGCATATTCTGCAAGGGGAATGAAACTTATGAGCAGAAATGTAGCTGATGCTTTTGCAGACTGTCAGAGTCAGAGTGATTTTTACATTAATTACCCGTCACAGTTTACATTAATGTTTAAATGAAATTCAAAGTAATCACTTTGGTAACCTAAAATACTTTTCAAATGTAACTGTAATTTGATTACCACCCATTTAAAATGTAACTGTAATGAAATACATTTTGTATTTTAAATACGTAACTAAGTTACATGTGTTTCATTACTCCCCGACCCTGCGCACTATCTAGGCAGTATTTTAAGTCGTGTATGCACAGATCTCTGTCGCACAGTGTGTCAGACAGCAAGCGTCTTCATGCTTTGATAATCAGTGTGTTTTCCCAGCACTGACATGTCAGTAACTCTACACTACTTCTATTGATCTACAGCAGGTTCAGCACTCAGTTAGCAAAACACCAAAGTCCAGTGAAGCTGAATAAAGAAAAGTGCATGAAAGATTCACACCCATGCCTGTCAGCACAGCGGCACCGCAGAGACAAACTATAATAAAATACAACCAGCCATATAACTGCACAGTTAGGATAGGAAAATTAAAAAGGCTTAAAAGGGAGGAGAAACACTTCCCATATCTGTAGCTGTCAAAGGTCGTCTGTCTAATCAAACTATTTAATATTTCAGCACAAATTCAGGTGTCACTTGGTAGAATCTGGAATCTAATCTTCCAAACCCGCAAGACCTTCGTTGATCTTTGGAACACAAATTAAGATATTTTTGATGAAATCCGAGAGTTTTTTTTTATCTCCCATAGAAAGCAACGAAATTACCACATTCAAGGTCCAGAGAAGAAAAAATGAAAATATTATCCCATGATTTACTCACCCTCAAGCCATCCTAGGTGTATATGACTATCTTCTTTCTGATGAACACAGTCGGAGTTATATTATGAAATATCCTGGCTCTTCCAAGCTTTATAATGGGAGTGAATAGCGCTCGAGATTTTGAAGCCCAAAAAAGCGCATCCATCCATCATAACAGTAATCCACACGACTCCAGGGGGTTAATAAAGGACTTCTGAACTGAAGCGATGCGTTTTTGTAAGAAAAATATCCATATTTAAGACTTTATAAACTATAATCTCTGGCTTCTGACAAACATCCGTACGCGAGTCGAGTCTTAGACGCCTCTCGCGGTTCAAACAAATAACTCAAGCTCGATGTTTCTCTTTAAAAATTCTCATTTTACACTTCTAATTCATGACCGGTGTTTTGTTTTGCTCTGTTCTCTGCATGTCTCCGTTCATCAAAGCGTCATGCGTCGGGTCAGAGGTCATTCTTCCACTGGAACTCGACTCGCGTACGGCCGTCTGTCGGAAGCCGGTTATTACAGTTTATAAAGTTGTAAATATGGATATTTTTATTACAAATAACGCATCGCTTCACTTCAGAAGTCCTTTATTAACCCCTGGAGCCGTGTGGGTTACTGTTATGATGGATGGATGCGCTTTTTTGGACTGTATTTTTGATCAAATAAATGCAGTCTTGGTGAGCAGAAGAGACGGTGGTAATGTACAGTGTAAGAAATATTCCTGTCATAATTTTATTTTAATTTTTGATGACATTAGTGGTTAATAACAGCTGGTAATTATGGTGTTTTGTTGTAAACTGTGATTATCATGGTAAATAATGGAACTGTAGTAACTGGTATTTTGGCCAGGCTGATATTATTTGTCAGTTTTGTGATAATTGGCCAATAAATGTCACTTATAAATCCTCTCCAATACAATCAAAAATGAATAGGTACATTTTTAAGAAATAATGAGTGAAATAAGCAATTTTGTGAACATATTATTTGCTATAATAAACTGGAACATTCATATCAGCATTATATTGTCCGCCCTACATGCTAGAAATCATATCAGCATCACAAAATAAAACAAAACAAAAATAACATTCACATATCAGTCAACTATTATTATTATTATTATTATAAACATTTGCCATAGTAGAAAGTCTGTCATTTGAGCTGGTTCGGTGTCAGTCTCATGCTCATCTCTGCGTGTCTCTTTAGCCCACACATCCATTCCAAGTGCTGCCGCTGTGGAGTGATGTCTGTTGTCATGGCGACAGCATCCACCGCACACTTCTCGCATCCCCAACTTCCCCGTCTGCGTCTCTCAGAGTCAATCGCTGAAACAGTGATTGTGACCTGAGAGAGCGAAGGGAAAGAAATCAGCGTTTCATCTGGCAGGCGTCTGTTTACCCGTGTGGTACGGAGGTTTGAGCAGCTTTGACGCGCCGGTGTGAACGTGTCGACACACGGACAGCTTCAGCAGTCCAAACGCGTCAGGAGGGCGGAAACAAACAAGCGCAGCAGCTTTATGCCATATATATATATTCTGTTTCGTCAGTCAGAAGAGCTGAAGTGTGTGCGGGTGTTTGAGCGGCCGGAGATTGAAGCATCATTTGGTCAAAAGCAGATTTTATTCAAACACTGCAAAACATAAAAGGTCTTGTTTTCCAGCACAAAGATCTAAATATTCTTACTGGAGAAGAAAAATGACTGAAGATATTAAGTCTTGTTTTCTAGAAAAAATATCAAAATTAAGTTAATTATTTTTAAATAAAAATAAAGTTATAAAAAATAAAATAAAACTTTAAAAAATAAAGTTACAATAGTTTTTGCAGTGCTATTTTAGTATTATTATATTATGTTGTTATATTAAATTATATCATTATATTATAAAATAACTAAAACTGAAATAAAAATGAATAAAAACTATACAGACATTAAAAAACTAATAAAAATGTCAAAAATTTAGCAAAAACTGCACATAATGTAATAAATGGGTCATTGACGAATAAGGTTTTTAAAAGTGTAAAAAAACATAATGGAGATATAATTAATTTTGAAGTTTTATTAAGTGTTAACAATGAGATTATGTGGATTTTATAATCAATTAACACTGATTTTGTCATTTATTACAAGATGGACAAAATTTGTCACTAAAAAAGTCATTTGGTTTAACCAAAATTTCGGTTTTACCGAATGACGATATTTTCAAACAATGCTAACAGGCTGATATCTAGCTAGCTAGCAAAAAGACAATCAAACATTTTATATTTAGTACAAGTTTTTAAAATATTACAACATTTTCCATGTTTTATAGCGGTTGTACCGAATGACCTGATGTTTCAGGGACATGCGTATGATCAAGTGAAAACATGAATTTATCAAATAGTTAAGAGAGAGTTAGTTACTTTGCTTCATGACCATGTGGTCCTTTGCAGGTGTCTGAATGATGTCACATCCTGTCACATGATACTGACCGCATGACTTGATCCAAAATGGTCCCTTTATATTGGTTACTCCGAATGACATCAATGAAATTCATTTTTCCGGACATTCTTTCTCATAACAAAGCAACGACTTCTACACATAATTTTAATACCATTTTGCACTATGTTGATATATGATGTTATAAAATCATGCCAGAATAAAAAATATATACATTTATTATATTTTAAGATATTTTAATCACAAATGAAATGGCTGTATCGGCCTTTGGACGGTTAAACCGAATGACCTTTTGACACTTCAAAATCTTTAAAATACATTTATATGTAGAAAAATATAATTAAAACCTTTTGGATTCAATAAAAGAGATCTAGTTGTACTACCTTACATACTTTGGATGTCATATCTGTGTTTTCCCGTACAGTAGATTTTTTTAAAAACTACCTGCGAAATGCAACAGAAATGCAACAGATTTAAATATTCATGCAATTATTATTATTATTATTATTACAATAATAATGTAATACTTATTACATTATGAGTTGCTACAATATACAAATAAAAACTAATTCAAAATATTAATAAAAACTTTAATATTATCTCAAATTATACTAAAATGACACTAAGAACCTTTAAAAAAAACGAATATTATATAATTATATTTTCAATATCTTCTCTAGTATTTTTTTTTTCTTGTTTTTTTGTTAATTAATATCTATTTATATAAATAATCACTGTATAATTATGTCATGAAATTGGCTTAATTATATCAGTATATCAGCCATCTCTAGTTTCATTCATGCGTTTCTAGTCTTTCATTCATCTGATCATCAAACACTGGCGGTGTTTTACTCAGCGCTGCCAAAGTCTAGAATGAACTTTCCTCTTCTCTTGATTCTTGGATGCTGGTGGTTTGCGATTCAGACCGAACATCTTGTGTTGTGTTTGAATATTCATGACAAGCTGCTGATGTACATGTTGAGATGTGGTTTGGTTGTGGTCTGTTGTTGCGTTTGTTTCCACTGTCTCGAGGTGCGTTTGGGTGTTTTTCAGTGCGATGAAAGCGTCTGTCTGTGAATCCAGTGTGACGTTCAGACAGAAGATGGTCTGCAGGAATACTCCGTCTGCAGGGAAAAACAGAAAGAACATCTAGAAACTTAAAGCTGCTTTGATACTGAAAGTCAGTGTATAACGTTAGATTGTTAGTTGCATGTATTTACATTAGTGGCATTAGTGACTCCAGCAGAGAAGGAAAGTCATTTCAGAGGTGAAGCAGTATTAATGTTGACTAATTACTCTCTGATAATTTTTCTATAGCTAGTTTTCACCTAGAGGTTTCAAACAGGTTCATTTGTGACTGTAATCCACACAAGATCTCACAGCTGGATTCGTCAAAGTTTGTAAGGTTTAGTGAATCCAGTCAACAGGTACCTGCTGAAACAGCAGCAGAAAAAGCAGTTTGTTGCTGAACTCAATCCTGAGGTCAGTTTTAATCAAATCCTTGACTTCTATTTCTTGCGTTCATTAAGCTACAGTCTCGTCTCTCTGTCATTGTGACAGTCATACAGTATTTCTACCATTAATATGTGTTATTCTCAAAAAGATCCTTTATTTTCATAATGCTACGACTTTAATCTCAAAATAGCATAATGTTACAGTTTTATATTTGAAATGTTCCGGTTCAGTCTTTTTGATGCCGAATATGATCAGGGATTAATTTTAAATTTTGCCAATTTTTAAAATTTAAAAGAGATATACTTTAATGTATTAATAACCAATTTATACTGTGAAAAATTATAAATATGTGAGTTTTATTTGGAAAATATTTAGTTTTTTATTATATAGTTACATTTTATTTATTTATTTATTTAGACCTTTATTTACTTATTTAGACTTCATTTATTTAAATCAGTTTTTATTTATTATTCATTATTTATCTATTTGACTAAATTTATTTATTTATTTAAATCTTATTTTAATAATTGTTTTATTCAAAATTTTTTATTCATAATTAATGAAATATTATTTTATTTAATAATTAGTTTCAGATTTTGCATGTTCATAATTTCTTTCATTCGAGAGATTCGAATCACTGAATCATTTACTCGAGATTCGTTCAAAAACACCTGATTCTTCCAGTAATGAAGCGAGTGAAGTCTTTATGAGTGAGTCATTGAATCATTTACTCAAGATATTCATTCAAAAACACCTGATTCTTCCAGTAATGAAGCAAGTGAAGTCTTTATGAGTGAGTCATTGAATCATTCATTCAAGAGATTCATTCAAAAATGCTGATTCATCCAGTAATGTTACAAGTGAAGCCTTTATGAGTGAGTCATTGAATCATTCATTCAAGAGATTCATTCACAAACACTTATACATCCAGTAATGAAACAAGTGAAGTCTTTATGAGTGAGTCATTGAATCATTCATTCAAGAGATTCATTCAAAAATGCTGATTCATCCAGTAATGTTACAAGTGAAGCCTTTATGAGTGAGTCATTGAATCATTCATTCAAGAGATTTGTTCAAAAATGCTGATTCATCCAGTAATGATACAAGTGAAGTCTTTATGAGTGAGTCATTGAATCATTCATTCAAGAGATTCATTCACAAACACTTATACATCCAGTAATGAAACAAGTGAAGTCTTTATGAGTGAGTCATTGAATCATTCATTCAAGAGATTTGTTCAAAAATGCTGATTCATCCAGTAATGAAACAAGTGAAGTCTTTTTGAGTGAGTCATTGAATCATTCATTTGAAAGATTCATTCAAAAACCTCAGATGACTAAAACTTTGGAAGAGACGGCGCCAACTCCTGCGATGACTTCAGAAGATGCAACATCTGGATCAACACGCACATTCACATTCTATAAATCCTAATTATTGTTAATATGTAATTCATTTTTCCAGGAGCTCTTTGCTTCTACCTCCAATTACATTGCTAACAGTGATTGTATGTTAATCGCCTAAATTATTACATTATTAGCTAACTGCAGTCTCCAAATTGTAATGTTGACATGCATTCTCTGTAAAGCTGCTTTGAAACGATATGTATCGTGAAAAGCGCTATACAAATAAATGTGAATTGAATTGAATTGAAAAACACTGATTCATCCAGTAATGAAACAAGTGAAGTCTTTATGAGTGAGTCATTGAATCATATACTTAAGAGATTTGTTCAAAAACACCTGATTCATCCAGTAATGAATAAAGTCATTATGAGTGAGTCACTGAATCATTCACTCAAACCGATTTTTTTTTAAAACATTCATTCTAATTAACTAAGCATTTTTAAATAGACTGCAGCAATTAACATTTTGTCAGAACCTCTAGTAAAGTTCACGTTATTTTATTTAGTTGTCTGTTCAGAATCATAAGAGAATTGTCATCTCTATTTGAAAAAAAAAAAAAAAAAACCATTCTCAATTGATCCAGAATCTTCGCAATATGCTTACAAAATAATATTTGAATAAAGGGTGAAGATGTTACTATCCCAGGCCGGACGTCACTTTTAGCCACTACTGTAAGTGTCAAATATTATCTGGTTGCAGTTGTTTTTTGTGGTATTCAAGCGCATGACACACTGAGCTGAACTTGTGTTTAACCTGCTGGAAGAGAGGCTGACAGCGGTGCAGAAGACGAGAGACTGGAGGAGCGAGGCTCGCTTTACCTTCCCGTTCTGGAGCTTTTCTGGGAATACAGTGTTTGCAGCAATGAAGTGGAGTCTGTCACGTGGGAGATCAGAGCGAGAGCGACAGTTCGCCCTTAGCCCAAACTCCAGGACTCATCCGCAGCTGTCAGCGCATCGCTCCTGCTCCAGCCTCACGGGGAAACGCTGCTGAGATCCAGTTCTCCGGCTTATAACAGCGTTTGGTCTAGAGCTCGTGTGAATGTGACTGAACATCAGAACCTGACGGACACCATCAGCTGTTGTTGTGTCTCTACAGAACGTGACGCAGGAACTCCACTGCGATGTCTTTGCTAGCGCGTTGTGGGCGGTTGTCAGGTAGTTTCTTACTCTCTACAGCAAGGGGTTTCAATCTTTTTGATGCCACAAATATAATCAGGGATCCCAAGTCTGAAATTTAAAAGGCAGCTATGTATTTTCATGTATAAATATCCAATATCCAACTAATATCTAACAAATAATATTATAAATATATGTAAACCAGATATTTTCCAAGTCATACTTTTTTTATTACGTTTACATGTTTTATTTATTTATTTACATATAGATTTAGACCTTTATTCATTTATTTAGACTTAATTTATTTAAAAAAATATTTTAATATTCATTTATCTATTTTAATAAATGTAATTATTTAATTTGATCTTATTTTTAAATATTTATTTTTACTTTTTTTTTTTTTTTTTACACTGTGTCCCTATTATTTAATCGGTGGCTTTATATTTTCATGTATAAAGAACCAATTAATTATGTGGAAAAAAAATGTGTTTTATAGATGTGTAAAATATTATTCGGAAACTTTTTAGTTTTATTACTTTTTTTCTACTCATTATAGTAGTGTGCTTTTAAATTATTTATTTATTCAGAGATTAATTAATTTATTTACATGTTTCTATTATTTATCTTTTTAAATTCATCTATTTAGTGTTTCTGAATGAATCTCTTGAGTGAATGATTCAATGACTCATTTATAAAGGCTTCACTTGTTTCATTACTGGATGAATCAGTGTTTTTGAATTAATCTCTTGAGTGAATGATTCAATGACTCACTCATAAAGACTTCGCTTGTTTCATTACTGGATAAATCAGTGTTTCTGAACGAATCTCTCGAATGAATAAACATTTCCCCTGCGTCTGGACGTCAGTTTGAAAACCTCTGGTCTACACTGCTAGATAAAGAGGTTTCAGACTGAACTTGTTCTGGTTTAGCTGGTCAGTTGCAGTGAAATTGTTGAAGCTGTCCACTCTTCCCTGACACCATTTTTTCTGCACAATGAACATTCTGTGTTCTCTCTCTATCCGTCTCTTTTTCTCATGCTAATTCCTTCTGTTTTGTTAAGCCATGCTGTGAGTTAATTGGCTGAAATCCCCTCCAGTCCTGCTCGGGCCACTTTCCGTTTCTGTTGAAGCATCAAATACCAGCGCGTTTACCGGCGTCGCATCTGAGATGGTCCTTTCATTACGGTTGAAAGAATTCACCGATTTAATTGAGCGTATCAGGCCTCGGGATATGAAACGCATGCGGTTTATGTCCAGAATGCAGGTTTGAGCTGTTTATGAAAGTGCTTTAATATCTCATTGATTTATCCATGTCACACTATATCTAAAGTCATGAATACATTTTTAAAGTCAAATTAAATGTAAATATTACATATTTTATGTTTGCATATGCATGTGCATTTCCTACTAAACAGCATACGCACATGCAAACATAAATTCAATTATTTAATTTAAATTAAAAAACAACCTAATGTCCAGAATGCATGTTTGCAGTTTGTTTGTTTAGTAGGGAAGCGCTTTAATATCTCATCAATATCATAATTTATTCATATGACACTATATATCAAGTCTCTTATAGGAGAGAAGCCCTACTGTACATTTATTTCCTTTTTTTGTTAAATTAAATTAAATATTAAATATTTTATGTTTGCATATGCACATAGATATTAAAACGCTTGTGTTCTAGCATATGCACATGCAGACATAAAATATTTAATCATTTACCTTTAATACAAACTGCAAAACTGCATTCTGGACATTTAAAGTTGTTGTTTTTGTTTAAATTAAATAATGTGCATATGCTGTTTAGCAGGAAAGCGCTTTAATATCTCATTTGTGCATATGCAAACATAAAATATTTAATTATTTAACTGAAATAATAAATCACGACTTAATGTCCAGAATGCAGTTTTGTACCGTTTAGTAAAGCGCTTCAATATGCATCATATTTCATCCATATAATGTCTCAAGATTTTCCTTCATGGGAGAGAAGCCCTAAATGTGATATTGTTTTAAAATGATAATCAAAATAAATGAAGTAATTCAGTATTTTACGTTTGCGTGTGAGATTTGAAAGCTGCATCAGAGTTGTATATTTACTGATTTTTCATCCAATCACAGATGAATGCATGCTGTATATGAACAGCTGACGTGACGAAATGAATTTTTACTTTGGCTCTAATTAGCGGGCACTTAGACAGCTCATTTTGCATGCACAAACTGCGAGCGCAGTGCATTATGGTCTGCAGTCCGACTTTCATCCTAGCTTTGCTCAACTGCTCCTTCTCAAACATGAATGTTATTAATTATGAATGGCCAGCACGGATCAGAAAAGGTTGCGTTCTCTGCGGAGGCCATGCGTGGGTGCAGGAGTGTGTGTGTGTGTGTGTGTGTGTGTGTGTGTGTAGCTGCTTTGATCAAACGTGGAGTGATTACTCTGTGCCTGAAATAGCTGCCGAGCCTCAGGAGAGAATCTCCCGCCCCACCCCGACTCTCTCCTCTCAGGAACGCCACCTTTCCGGTGAAAACGAAAGAGAGAAGGAGCCACAGGCGCTCAGGACGTCTCACTAACACACACTGAGAGTTCTGGAGGCTTTTCTTCGCCTTCTTCACCGTTTCTGTGCAGTTGTGAGTCACTGTCAGTGTTGTGAATTGAACTCTTTTCTGAAGCCTATAACAGTAGGACTCCAGTTCCCAGCATGCACCACAGCATGAATAAATCATGCAAATTACTGCATTATTTTCACTATTGTTGCTGTGTTTCCCTTTTCAAATATCTAAACATTAAAACAATTATTTGTTTTTAAGATCTTTAATATATATAATATAATTCATCAAGGACACATTAAACTGATCAAAAGTGACATTTATAATGTTACAAAAGATTCTATTTCAAATAAATGCTGTTCTTGTGAATTTTCTATTCATCAAAGAATCCTGAAAAATAAAATGAATCACAGTTTCCACAAAAATATGACACTTTCATATCATCATATCAGAATGATTTCTGAAGGATCATGTGACACTGAAGACTGGAGTAATGATGCTGAAAATTCAGCTTTGATCACAGGAATAAATTACACTTTACTATATATTCACATAGAAAACAGCTGATTTACATTCTAATAATATTTCACTGTTTTTACTGTATTTTTGATCAAATAAATGCAGCTTTGGTGAGCAGAAGAGACTTCTTACGGACCCAAACTTTTGAAGTTTGAACTCTTCAAAAACTAGTTCAAGCCCCCTTCTTTTATCTAATTGTTTATTATATGTAGTAACAGACTCATACATCAGCCAGGCTGGTTAATTAACTGATATTTTGCTAATTAAACTGTAGAAGTGTAAACCCTGTTACTGTTCTGAAAGCATAATTGTATGTCAGCATATGTTATACATATAATGTGTGTGTTCCTGTCTTCCCTCGCAGCCCTTCACTCCTTCATAGTCCATACGAACGCTCAGGTTGTGTTGTGTGTGGAGAAACACACGTGTGTGTCAGACGCGTCTTCTCCGTGATGGAAGCGTGTTGTTAGACGCTCTCATCATCTCTCCAGGTGGATCATGGGATCTGGCAGATCTATAGCCGGCCTTTACGCCCATAAAACTGTTTTATAGTTGTAACTTTTATAGTATTTTTCGCTCTCTAAGGACCCGTTTGTTTTCCGAGAGCCATCCATCACTTTCATGAAATTGAAGCACATTTATTTTCCGTCATCAAACACACTTCTGCAGTATCTATTAGGTGCAGGTGCTGCTTCAATCTTTTACTATTAAGTTGGATTTAACAAGCTGTGTTCCAATTTCCATATTTCTAATACACACTGTATGTACTTCACTGTGATGGGAAAGTGTCCTGCAGTGTTTGTGTGGTGAAGATTAGCATTTCCTACTTTAAACGTTTAGGATTTTATAAGCACTTAAAAACTCACATTTATTTTTTACAACTTGCTCTTATTCAAAACTCGAAATAGTACATCATTCATACATGTATGGCATACTAGTAACAACTTATGATTTATGATTAGGGACATGCTTTTGTACAGGCATAAATTGTTTTGTAAATACATATATTGCCAATTTTGTCTGTTTGGAAACATTACAATTTTATAATGTTTTTGAAAGAAGTCTCTTCTGCTCACCAAGGCTGCATTTATTTCACCAAAAATACAGTAAAACAATGAAATATTATTACAAATTTCTGTTTTTGAATATATAGTTTTATTATCAACATTGATAATAATCATAAATGTTTCTTGATCATCAAATCATCATATTAGAATGATTTCTGGAGGATCATGTGACACTGAAGACTGGAGTAATGATGCTGAAAATTCAGTTTGATCACAGGAATAAATTACACTTCACTATATATTCACATAGAAAACAGCTGATTTACATTGGAATAATATTTCACAATTTTTACTGTATTTTTGATCAAATAAACGCAGCTTTGGTGAGCAGAAGAGACTTCTTTACAGAACATGTTTCCAAACTTTTGACAGGTACTGTATATTATTTTATTAATTTATTATTATATATAATCAGAAATAGGTCAACATTAATAATATAATTTATATATTTATTTTTTAAATGTATTATTGTATTATTTATTTAATTTAATTATATATGCTATATTAATGTACTATATTTTAATATTTGTTATGTTAACATTAATTTAGCATTTTAATATATATATATATATAATTAAAATACTAAATATAGCAATAAAATATATAATAAATTAATATTAATATAACAAATATTTGTTCACACACATATATGCTATATTAATATTAATGTATTATATTTTAATTTATATATTTGTTATATTAACATTAATTTAGCATTGTTATATATATATATGTATATATATATATATATATATATAATTAAATATATAAATAAATTAAAATATAATACATTATTAATATAGCATATATGTGTGTGTGTGCAAATATAATTAAACTATTAAATTATGTCTGTGCACTGGCATCTCTCTCTATCTCTCTCTCTGTGTGTGTGTGTGTGTGTGTGTGTGTGTGTTTGTGTAAGCATATTTGGTAATAAATCTGCTACTGATCCTTACCTAGCAGGTTATATAGTATGCAAATTGAGCTTCAGTCATGGACTGAAGAAGCTGATCTTGCAAAAATGTGTGTGTGTGTGTGTGTGGTATAAATCTACAGTATGAATTTATATGTGGTTCAAAACTGATGATTAAGATGGATTATGGTTACCGTTACAACTTAAAACAACTTCTCTCAATTATCTTAGTGTTGTGCATAAGTTTAATTACACTGAGTGTGAGCCGCACACACTTCTGGGAGCTCCTTTGGCAGCAGCTGTCTTTGGGTATATATATATATATAGCTCTTGGCTCTTTCTTAGAGTGTTGGTAAAATTGCGAAGTCAGAATTGCGAGATATAAACTCAGAATTGTGAGAAAAAGTCCGAATTGTGTAATTAAAAAAATGCAATTACCATTTTTATTTTTGGCGGAAACAAGCTTCCCTAATTTCTCTTGGCTGCACTCAGGTGTAAATAACATAAATCAGTCCTGCCTGCTCACTCAGGTATATCTACGGCGGTACAAACGTTCAAGCCGAATCTCTAGCGTGTCTGTCGCTCTCTGGAGCGTGAAGCACAGTTCGCTCCTTTCACAGGAGGCTGTATTTAGGATGTGCAGTGTCGGCGGCAGAGGAAGCCCCAGCAGGAAGAAGATTAAATGATCTTCCTGTGAAGGTGTACTGCCGTCTGCATTGGACTGAGGCCGATATTAATATGCACTGACACTTGCATACAACTGAAATGATCCAGGATGTCTCGTCATGGATCATAAAATTCCCCAAGGTGCCTTTTGCTCGTCTGATATTGAGTGCACTTCCTGTCCCTATATTATAAATCACAGCTTTTCCATAATGAAAAAATGTCTTTATTGCATTGCTGAAGACAGAACTGCATTAAAATCAAGCAGCTTATCATTATGGTCAGCAGTGTGGCCCTGTTTAAAGGTTACATGCAAAAAATGGCCTGGTTTTCATGTCTGTATGGTTTCTAGCAGGAGTCATTAACAACATTAACACTGTTATTTTCCTGTTTACTACTGTGAAGCTGCTTTGAAACAATCTGTATAGAGTGCTTTATAGACACAGTTGTTGAGAGAGTCAAAGGGAGCAGACATGACTTTACACCACTCATGAAATTATTATGCAATCATTTGAGACATTTCTCCTTATGTAGGACCTTTTTATGGTTCTTTAAAACTGAGTCAAGAACCCTAGAGTTCTATATAGAACCTTTTTGGCGTAAAGTGTTCTTTAAAATTAAGTCGAGAACCCTAGAGTTCTATATAGAACCTTTTTTGCATAAAGTGTTCTTTAAAGTGAGTCAAGAACCCTAGAGTTCTATATAGAACCTTTTTTTGCATAAAGTGTTCTTTAAAGTGAGTCAAGAACCCTGGTGTTCTATATAGAATCTTTTTAGCAATTGAATCAAGAACCCTAGGATTCTATATAGAATCTTTTTGGCATAAAGTGTTTTTTAAAATTGAGTCAAGAACCCTAGAGTTCTATATAGAACCTTTTTGGCAATTGAATCAAGAACCCTAGGGTTCTATATAGAATCTTTTTGGCATAAAGTGTTCTTTTAAATTGAGTCAAGAACCCTAGTGTTCTATATAGAATCTTTTTGGCAATTGAATCAAGAACCCTAGAGTTCTATATAGAACCTTTTTGGCAATTGAATCAAGAACCCTAGGGTTCTATATAGAACCTTTTTGGCGTAAAGCATTCTTTAAAATTGAGTCGAGAACCCTAGAGTTCTATATAGAATCTTTTTGGCAATTGAATCAAGAACCCTAGGGTTCTATATAGAACCTTTTTGGCAATTGAATCAAGAACCCTAGGGTTCTATATAGAACCTTTTTGGCGTAAAGCATTCTTTAAAATTGAGTCGAGAACCCTAGAGTTCTATATAGAATCTTTTTGGCAATTGAATCAAGAACCCTAGGGTTCTATATAGAACCTTTTTGGCGTAAAGCATTCTTTAAAATTGAGTCAAGAACCCTAGAGTTCTATATAGAATCTTTTTGGCAATTGAATCAAAAACCCTAGGGTTCTATATACTGTAGAACCTCTTTATAGAACCTTTTTGGTGTAAAGCGTTCTTTAAAATTGAGTCGAGAACCCTGGAGTTCTATATAGAATCTTTTTGGCAATTGAGTCAAGAACCCTAGGGTTCTATATAGAATCTTTTTGGCATAAAGTGTTCTTTAAAATTGAGTCAAGAACTCTAGAGTTCTATATAGAACATTTTTAGCAATTGAATCAAAAACCCTAGGGTTCTATATACTGTAGAACCTCTTTATAGAACCTTTTTGGCATAAAGTGTTCTTTAAATTGAGTCAAGAACTCTAGGGTTCTTTATAGAACCTTTTTTTTTTTTCTAAAAGTGCACTTTCTGTCTCCTATATTTTTTTATTTGCTCATTTATACAGTGTTCAGATAAGCAGCCATAAATGCCACGTGCCAAAGTCAGAACATATACTAAAATAAAGTTATTTATATGCTGCTTGCAAAAACATTTTGATTTCTTCACAATATACAGATACCTCGAAAGGCTGTCAATGGATAAACATGGTTTTTGTCCCCGTATAATGTAGCTCCGATATTCCGAATCGATGTTAATCTGAATTCTGCGTCAGAACTGTCTATTTTTATTAGTAGAGTTTCAAACACATTTCCAGTTATTACAGTTTAAAAGATAATTAATATTCAGTAATATTAATATCGGATGAGAATAAAACTTGAACCGACTTGATCTGAATAATGAGATAATAATAATTCACTTGTCATTGAACTGAACTGAATCAACATTGAACTGAATAATGACACTATTAGAGCTGCTTTACTACTGAATTTGAATTTGTCTCATATTTGATGAACTTTGCAACATTAACGCTGTAGTTTTCGTGTTTATTACTGTGAAGCAGCTTTAAATCACTCTGTATTGTATAAAGAAACGAGAGAGTTTGTCGTCTGAGTCTCTGCTCAAATGTTGATCTGTAGCAGTGAACGGATGTTAGTCCTCACAGCATTGACGTTGTTTCTCTCACAGAACTCATTAAGAATATGAACGAGCATCTCGAGCAGCTGTAGAGGTTAAGCGTATCCGAGCGAGGCCTGTTTGCTCAGTAATTGAAATTTTAGCTGTTCCCTCCTCCTGATAATCTAAATGAGTTGTCATACATGATTGATTTTCATATTTTCGAGGATGCCGTTTTATCGGCGCGTCGTTTGGAGTTGCGTGATTAATGTGGATGGATAGAGTGTGTGTGTTTGTGGAAGAGGACGCCATGCTGGCTCTGTTTACCTCTTTGCCTGTTGTAATTAGTGCGACTGCGGCTCTCGGACCTGCTGTTCTTACTCCAGAATCAGCTGAAAGTGAACATCAACCGAAAGTGTGTTTGCTGGACCAGGCTGGATTCTGCCGGTCAGTGCTGGTTCAACTGCTTCCTGTAGTGTAATTAAAAGAAGATTGTTCGAGCAGCACCAGACTAATGGGTTTGATTCCTACAGAATGCATGAGATGCTCTGGATTACAGCGTGTTAATGTACATGAATACTTGCCAAATGAGAGTTATGAAGGACTTCAGAAAGGAAATGAAACACCAGTTGGCCAATAACTTTATTGGGACTAAAAATATGGATAAAATCATTTAAATCTAATTGGCACTTGCCTTTATTCAAATAGACTTACATTGCATTCAGGGTATTTAATTACTTATCATTCATTCTTATTTATTTATTATTCATTATGTTTATTTATTTATTCATTTTTATTTACTTATTTACTACTTATTTATTTAATCATTCATTTATTTTTATTTATTTATTTATTTTCATTCATTCTTATTTTATTTATTTACTAATTATTTATTTATTCATTCATTTTATTAATTTATTATTCATTAATTCATTCTTATTCATTCATTCATTCATTTTTCTTTATTTATTATTTATTTATTTATCATTATCATTCTTATTTATTCATTATTTTTATTTATTTTCTACTATTTATTTATTTAGTTATTTAGTCATTTTTATTTATTTTCATACATTCATTCATTCTTATTTATTTACTATTTATTTATTTTTATTTATTATTCATTCATTCATTCTTATTTTCATTCATTCATTCTTATTTATTTATTCATTAGTTTTTCTTTATTTATTTACTATTTATTTATTTATCTATCATTTTATTTATGTATTTATTCATCTATATATCTATCATTCATTCATTCATTCATTCTTATTTATAAGAATTATATTTTCATTCATTCATTTTTGTTTATTCATTTTTATTTATTTATTTATTTATTTATTTTAATTTATTCTTATTTATTTATTCATTTGTTTTTATTTATTTACTATTTTTATTTATTTATTTGCATTTATTCTTATTTATTTATAATTATTTTTTTTACTACTTATATTTATTTATTAATTTTTATTTATTCATGAATTCATTAATTTTTTATTTATTCATTTATTTTCATTCATTAATTTTTATTTATTTATTATTCATTCAGTCAATCATTTTTATTTATCGATTTTTTTCTACTTCAGGATTTCATGTTTAATTCAATGTGCTACTTGTCATTTCCTTGTAATTATTTGTGAAATTCACTAGTGATTTCTGAGTGAAAATGGTTTCAAAGTAAATCCTTAACCAGTTGTTTTCCAGTGTAGATGCAGATCTGAATTACTTCCATTCCTGAATTAATGCCGTTCCACTAATTGATGCGTTCAAGGTTTTCTAGTGCCAAATACAATTACTGCTGCAGTTCTTTTGTCAAGATCATCTAAGCAGGGTTTGACTTTATCAGTTGCTTCTCTATATTCTCCATTATTATTAAAGCCTCCTCATACAATCCAAATGAGGTTTAATTGTATATTTCTAGCAGATAACCTTGCAGTGCTCCCCCTCGTGACGCCATTAGTCTGTTTTCCTTCAGCGAGTTAATTATTCTGTGGGGCGATGGGTTTATGTGATTAAATGATGGCTGTCTTGTGTGTGATCCGAGAGGGTCTGCGGGCGAACGGCGAGTCCTTGTGTGAAAAAGAGCTCATTGAAAAACATGCCAGAGCACTGGTGGCATCTGCAAACAAAGGATCCTCAGAGGCACTTGATCAGATTCAGCGTCTTCGCTCGCGCCGCTGGCCTTTGCCTGTTAAATGCCATGCGGAGGTGCAGCTGATAAACACGCCTGAGAAAAAATTACTCTGCATGTTAAAGCGATGAAGCTCTGTTCGGCCTCACATGAAGCTCTCTGATGTTGTTTGGCAGTAAATAAAGGTTAAAGATTAAGTGGACAATAACTTAATGTTTAATGTTAAATAATAATAATTAAGTGGATGTTGTTTGGCCAATATTAAACAAGGATTTGATCTGCTGTAAAGTGTAACAACAATCACCAGCGCCCTCTGCAGGCATTTGTTATAATACATAATGTACATATGATGATTGTTTATATTATGTATTTTAACAATGTTGTTCGATAAAACCATATGATAATTTGCTTTTGAACCAATTATTATTGTCTCATTGTTATTATATATGTATTTTTAAATTTTAAAGAACATTTTATGCCAAAAAGTTTCTAAATAAGGAGAAATGTCTGAAATGATTGCATAATACTTTTATGTTTAAGGGGTTAATTCAGTTTTGTTCAGGATAAAGTATGTTTACGAGCTGTTTAGTTCATTAAATGTAATTAAAGTTAATGAATTAAAACTAAGTGCATAAATGAATGATCCCATGATGGGTTAATTCTGACGGAAGCTCTCAGGTTCGTGTAGAAGCTGTTCTTCTGAGAGAGAGTGTGTGTGTGTGTGTGTGTGTTGTGGTGATTGGACGGGAGCTGGATCAGGTGATGATGGCAGAGGCGGGTTTAGTCTCGCTCGTGTGTCGAAACCTCCCGCCGTGTGAAGAATGAGCTCTGAGCAAATCCTGCTCATGTTCCCAGCGGCGCGTCACTATCAGACTCCATCACTGCAGATCTACTGCTGCCGTCCAACACGTGTGACGTTACACCTGTCCCCATCGCCGCTGATTAACAGACATATAACTGACATTAACTGTTTAATTCTGTTTTGGTCATGTCACTTACAATGACTAATACGTTACTATATATTTTTTTTTTTACTTGGAATCATAAATTATTAACTTTTTTTAACTTATTATTTAAATATGATTTACTTTAATGTTGTGATGTTTTATATAATTAATTATAATATTTATATAATTATTTAAATATAATATAATATATGTAAGGCTTCAGGTCTTATTTAATTGTGGATTTACATGCTGGAATTAATTGAGAAAATTAATCATTTGGTTATTGTGTGTGAACATGTGGATGTAAATGATGAGACGTTCAGTTTGATTCAGAAATGATCAGATTAATTGATTTCTCAGTTTCGTTTCATTAGAAATTCAGCATCTAAAATTTGTTTGTAGGTGTGAAAACTGAAGCAGGCAATTGATGCCATACATTAGGATTAGATCTGTAATTTTGATCTGATAATTTGGTCTTTGAACAATTTTATTGAATCGCTTTGATTTTAATATTATTTCATATGGAGATCTCTGACTTTGACATCTTGCATGAATCTGAGCAAAGTTTGAGTTTACTGGAAATTGTTTTGTTTTGTTTGAAGCACAAAAAGAACTAATTAAATTTGATTTTAATTCACAGAATAAGTAATGCACACCTGATTATACATTAAAATACAATGTATATATAAAATATTTATTTATTTATTTATTTATTTATTTATTTATGTATCTAATATTACAGATATACAATGATTATTTATTTTTATACACACATTTGTTTTTATTTTAATATTTAATTATTTATCAATGTATAATGTTAGAATATATTAGTTATTTGAAAAAATAAACATTGTATGTCTGTAATGTATATATTAAAATTGTAATATATATACCTTACAGATATACATTTTATTTTAATATTAATTAATTTAATAATATATATATATATATATATATATATATATATATATATATATATATATATATATATATATATATATAATATACATGCACAGTATATATATTCTAATATATACATTATATAAAAATATTTGTTTATTTTTCAAGTATTACAGAAATTAATGTTTATTATTTTTATTTTAATATTAAATTATTTAATTATTTATCAATGTATTATATATATATATATATATATATATATATATATATATATATATATATATATTATAATACATTGATAAATAAAAAAATAATTAAATATTAAAATTAAATGTTGTGAGTATAAAAGTAAATAAACATATGTCTGTAATAGAAAAAAAAAATAAAATATTTTTTTAAATAAATATTTTATATATATATATAATGTATATAATAGAATACACATATATATATATATATATATATATAGGATATATATATACTGTGTATGTATGTATGTATGTATGTGTGTGTGTTTATTTTATTTTTTTATTTTAATATTTATTTATTTTTTCATGTATTATTTATTACGATATATATATATATATATATATATATATATACACACACACATTACAGACGCAGTGTTTATGTTTTATATTTATTTTATTTTAATCTTTATTTATTTATTTATGTGTAATATTTTATATATACATTACAGACATACAATGTTTATTTTTATACATATCACATTTATTTGTATGTATAAAATACATTTATTTATGTGTTTGTTTGTGTTGTATAGTAACAGGTTAAAGCTGCTCATAAACTAGTAACTTGAATGAGCGACAAACCAGTTAATCTAAGCACAGATAGTTAAGATGGTGTATGTGATGTAGTTTCTGGTCAATGTCCAATGATGATGATCGAAAGCAGCTAAATCTGTATTTTCCAGCAGGATATTGATTACCTTTGATAGTCATAGTCGTTGTTCCTGATGCTGGTCTCTGAGAGTTCATCAGTTAAACAGGTCAAGTGCTCGTGTGGAGCTGTTGGGCTGGAGACGTATGTGGCAATTTACCTCTGAACGTTATTTGCGCCCCGCGTTGTTAAGACCCTCGCAGACGCATGAAAGGAGCTCTAATTAGAGCGTCTGTGAAGTGTTTGGCCCGCATTTAACCTCCATTACGTACACAACATTCCCTGCGTTCTCATCACAAAGAGTTCCCGGCCGGCATGAATAATTGTTGCTGAATACTCAAATGAACGACACGTCAGGTCTGGAGACTCTGGAGGCCGTCCTGCATTGTTAACGGTGTCGCTGGGAATCGTCCGTGGCCGTTCCGCTCGTGTCAGTGATGATGAAGCTCACAATTAAAGCGTTATTAAGAGGAGTGAAGCGTCCTGAAGGTACACCATCTCTCTTCTTCTGCTAGTGGGACTGCTAATGAGAAACATCACTGAAGGAACTTTACAGCCACTGCAAACTGCTGCTTTTGAATGTCAATGATACTAATAGTTATTATGTACAGCGTTTTATAACAAATAGTGGATGGATAAATATAGGAAAGAAGTCTCTTCTGCCCACCAAGGCTGCATTTATTTGATCAAAAATACAGTAAAAACAGTGAAATATTATTCCAGTGTAAATCAGCTGTTTTCTATGTGAATATATAGTAAAGTGTAATTTATTCCTGTGATCAAAGCTGAATTTTCAGCATCATTACTCCAGTCTTCAGTGTCACATGATCCTTCAGAAATCATTCTAATATGATGATTTGATGATCAAGAAACATTTATGATTATTATCAATGCTTAAAACAGTCATATTTCAAACCATTCAAAAATTTGGGATAAGTAATGCAAGAAATTAATACTTTTATTCATCAAGGACGCATTCAATTGATCAAAAGTGACATTTATAATGTTACAAAAGATTTTATTTCAAATAAATGCTGTTTTTTTTAAACTTTCTGTTTGTCAAATAATCCTGAAAATTAAAATGTATGACGATTTCCACAAAAGTATTCAACCATAAATGTTTCTTGATCATCAAATCATCATATCAGAATGATTTCTGAAGGATCATGTGACACTGAAGACTGGAGTAATGATGCTGAAAATTCAGCTTTGATCACAGGAATAAATTACACTTTACTATATATTCACATAGAAAACAGATGATTTACACTGGAATAATATTTCACAATTTTTACTGTATTTTTGATCAAGTAAATGCAGCTTTGGTGAGCAGAAGAGACTCTTTTTTTATGATAAGTTGTGTAGCGATTTTTCAATCACACAAAAAACTCTCAGTGTGTTTTTCTACAGTTCTGCTCCGTCTTCTACCAGAAGAAAGAACCCGTGAATGTGTATCAGTCCTGTGAAGGCTGCTGAACGATTACAGCGTCTCTCTGTGGTTCTTGTTGGCGTTTGTAGTGGATTTTCTCTGGGGTTCGACGCGGCGGAAGCATTAGCGCTTCTCTCACGCTGACAGGCAGCTATAGATGCCCTTGACTTTCATTATGAAACGGTATGTATGGTCGTAAATCATACGTGTGCAGGCCGGGCTTTGATACATTGACCTGCTCCGTGTGATCAGAGCCGAATTAGCCGAGCGATTCTCCTCTAGAATCCCATCCGCTCACATACTGAATCATTCTGTCGTCAGTATCGCAGAGAATCTGAGCTTTAGTTGTGCAAACGTGATCTGCGGTTGAACGGCTTCACGCTTTATACTGTGTTCACTGGACAAGATCTTTTATTTTCTGTATTTACTGTCAGTATCTTTTTGCTTTTTGAGGAAAACATTCCAGGATTTTTCTCCATATAGTGGACTTCACTGGGGTTCAACGGGTTGAAGGTCCAAATGTCAGTTTCAGTGCAGCTTCAAAGAGCTCTACATGATCCCAGACGAGGAATAAGAGTCTTATCTAGAGAAACCATCGGACATTTTCTATAAAAAAATAAAAATTATATACTTTTTAACCACAAATGCTCGTCTTGCACTGCTCTGTGATGCTCCACGCATTACGTAATCACATTGGAAAGATCATGTGACGTAGGCGGAAGAACCGATCCAGTGTTTACAAAGTGAACGTACAAAGTCAAACGCCCTTTACAAAATAAGGTAAAACGACGATGTTGGACGATTTTGAAGTTCGAGAAAATGAGATGGAGTTTTTCGCCCTACCGCAGTACTTCCACCTACCTATGTGGCCTTTCCAACATGATTACGTAATGCGTGGAGCATCACAGAGCAGTGCAAGACGAGCATTTGTGGTTAAAAAGTATATAATTTGTATTTTTTCTAGAAAATGACCGATGGTTTCTCTAGATAAGACTCTTATTCCTCGTCTGGGATCATGTAGAGCTCTTTGAAACTGACATTTGGACCTTCAACCCGTTGAACCCCAGTGAAGTCCACTATATGGAGAAAAATCCTGGAATGTTTCCCTTCATTTCTTTTCCACGGAAGAAAGAAAGACATAAACATCTTGGATGACATGCGGGTGAGGAAATTATCAGGAAATTTGAATTCTGAATTGAACTAATCCTTTAAGATTGTTTAATGTACTTGAGCGAACAATGAACAGCTCTATTTTTATTAACAAAGATTAATAAATACTGTAACTTCATAGAGACAGGAACTAAACAGAGCGTTACTGACAGACTGGGAAGAGAGGAGCTGAACAATGGAGAATATGAGGAAAATAATCAACATTCAAGCAAGAAAACCTGTTCTAGTAGAGCCCAAAAGGGCTTTAATATTTGCCTGCTTGTGTGCACACAGGAGTGGACTGAAGTTTCTTTGTAAGAAATGATTTTGAATGGTGCTGTTTTGTTAAAGCGCTCCAGCAATCATTGTTTGACCCTCATGTGCCGCAGGCCTCGTGAAACACGTCGGTTTTTACAGCAGTAGAAATTGTTGTCGCACCATTTATGCTGAAATTACTTTGCTCTCTGCAGGTCAAGGGTCTCGCTGGAACTGAATCACAAAAGCGTTCGGCGTTACAGAACAAACCACGTCAGTGTTTGTCCCTTTTTTCCGTCTTTCTTTGTCTCTGTCGGTCGTTCGTCCCGCAGCAGCCGCTCAATTTCATGCTCTCGTGATCCGCTCATTGTTTGAGAGCGGATCGACACACTTCCCGTCGGCTCGCTTATGGAATGAGATCTGTGTCAATCACATCTGTGAATCAGCTGATTTGCTCTCACAAGTGTTTCTTGAAAATAGGGAGAGCAGTTTTATATCCCAGCTAATAAAAATAAATTCCCATTAAGTTCTGAAAACATTGTTTTTTAAACAACTGTGTTGTTTTATTGTTTTATAATGTTTCCTGTGGTGCACTTATAATGTTAGTATGCTTTTTATATCAAAAATTGTCATCATTTAGAAATAAAAGGCATTTTTCCTACCCTGATTTTAGCCTCTGATTTGAGCGCTCTGTTTTAAGGGGCGTGTCTGTGTGAGACTTCAGTGTAAACGCCCACTGCTGTGATTGGCTGACATCTTTGCATATGAAATAGCTGAGTATTACACTCTTGAAAACTTTAAGCACATTTTTACTATTTTTACTATTACAGCTCTCAAGGTTAACTAATTGTGAAAAGTGTTGCATTACATTCAGATCTGTGGCATTATATTTAGATCATGGCATGAAAGGTTGCAGTGATGAACATTGTAGTCGATCACAGACATGTTGTTGAGCTCATGAAAGCAGTGATCTTGTCATTACAACTCAATTTCTGCACACTAACAGATGCTTTCATCATAACTAACAGTGCAAACGTGATGTAACTAAGAGATTCGTTGAATAATTGGTGCGAGTCCAGAACTCAGTCACTGATAAACTCGCGCTGTTTGATTGACAGCTCCAGCGATTGTAAAGGGAGCGTTCTTTGATTGCTTTCTATATATAACTTAATCACCGTTTAAATAATTTAGATTATGTTTCAGACAAAATATATAAATAATGTTTTTGTGCTAACGTTTTGAGAACGTTATTAAAGACCAGATAACTTTGAATGAACGTTCTATTAATGTTACTGGAAGAACGTTTGTTCATAACCTTAAGAGAACCTTGCCAGAACGTTCTGAGAAAGTTTGTTTTACTCTTTCCTCTCTTCCAAACACACACTTTCTGTTTTATAATCTTCCAGCCTGGACTGAATTCATGGGCACGAATTAAAAATGTCCTGGAAAAAAACGCCTGCCGTTTTAATTTTCAGAGAGATTTGCTGAGCTTGTTTGCTTTTGCATAGATTTTCCAAGCGTGTTTCTACACTGAGAAGCGTGTTTGTTGTTTATAAGTCTTCTGGTTATCTTTCACTGCAAGCGTAAAGCTGAATTAATTATAAACTTAATTGGCCGGCGTACAGCTATACTGGCTTTAACGTATCAGTAATGTGAAACATATTTCTGTAGGGACAATGTGTCCTCACAAGAGCGCTCGCTTTTATACAAACACCAGGAAAGTTTAGACTAAAACACCACCTTTAATGTCCTGAAGCGTTTAAAACCTTTATAAAGACTCCAGTGATGGTGTATTTTTGTAGGTTGCAGCTTCACTCTGCTTCCCTCGACAAAAACCCAATATGATTTTTTCATTAGCTTTTGGATGATTGCAGAAAATACGATCTGTGACCAACAAAAGTTTATGACTCTCAGACGTTTTGTTCGTCATGATGATCTTCACAAACGAAGCAGAAGTACAAAGCTAAATGTAGGCTGTAAATGTCGCTTGACTTCAACATCACCATCATTGAGCTTCATCAACTCTTCATCAGCTCAATTTAACCAAAACCCGTTGACTTCAGGAGGATGGAACTGGAAGTGCTAAAGTGCTCGTTTCTGGGTTTTGCCTACAGAATACCTCATCCCTACAGGATTTTTTTAATTATTATTAATTATTATTATTATGTGATATTAATGATTCCTCAAATTATGTTTCTTGTCTGTCTGTCATTGTATAGTTATATTTTGCCATCATTTTTGTCTTGTAAACTTTTCTTTTCTAGTTTGCAAAAAAATCACAAAAATATTTTTATGAGAAACATTTTTGGAAATATCACAAAAATAGTTTGCAAAAATATTTTTAAGAGCGACATTATTTAAAAAATAGTTAGCAAAAATCAAAACGTATTTTTATGAGAAATATTTTTTTAAAAATCACAAAAAATTGTTTGCAAAAAACAGAAAAATATTTTTATAAGCAACGTTTTTTTTTTTTTTTTTTAATTACAAAAAATTGTTTGCAAACATCACAAATATATTTTTATGAGCAATGTTTTTTGAAAAAAACAAAAAATAGTTTGCAAAAATATTTTAATGATCAACATTTTTGGAAAAATGACAAAAATAGTTTGCATAAATCACAATAATAGTTTGCAAAAATAAAAAAATATTTTAATGAGCAATGTTTTTTGAAAAATCACAAAAATAGTTTGCACAAATCACAGAAATAGTGCGCAAAAGTCACAATTTTTTATGAGCAATGTTTTTGGAAAAATCACAAAAATAGTTTACAATAATCACAAAAAAATTGTTTGCAAAAATCACAAAAAAATATTTTTATGAGCAACGTTTTTGGAAAATTATAAAAATAGTTTTTAAAAATAAAAAAAAATTATATTATGCAAAAATAAAAATATTTTAGTGAGCAATGTTTTTGGAAAATGTTGCTCATTAAATTTTTTTGTGATTTTTGCAAACTCGAGTCATGATTAATATTATTTTAGTTTATATTGTGATTTCATCCAATGCCCCTACGATTGATTCGGGTGTGTGAGGCACTTTACATTTGTTGATAATTAGAAATCAACAGAAGTATGATTGTCTTTTAATTCCATCTGTTGTAACTACAGAACTGCACGAGTGAAGACGGATGTGGAGTTTGTCGTGAGTTGAACATCTGTCTGCAGTGATTAATCAATGGTTTGAAGGGCGAGAGTCCTGCCGCTAAATATCACAGATGTTTACAGTTTGAGTCTAAAGACCCAAACCCCTCAGAACTTCAAATTAACAAGGTCTCCAAACTCCAAAGTGTTGTGAGATGTTTAATTTGCAGATGGTGACCTCCAGCGCTGAGCTATAGTCGTTATTGCGCTGTAATGTGCTCGCAGACATCTAGTGTGATTGTCCCAGAGCAATTACCCGCGTTTGTGAGGATGTAATTATTTCTCGATAGATGTAATTATGCAATCCCACCTTTGCTGGGCCGTTACGGCGAACGACGCACTTCCTCCTTCCTGCTTTCTGTGTTTACTAAACAAAATGGTGAAAAACAACAAACGTGCCTAAATGACACTATTAATCACGTTACAGTGGCTTTAATCAGGACTTCCTGTGAACTGTTGCTTTTGATCACCATCACACTCTGTCCTAATTGAACTCTTGTCAGAGCTGAACTCTTGTCACTTGATTAATTGTGACTTTTAGGGCTTTAATTGATGGAGGAGGAGAGCCGTTGTTGTGCTCTGAGGGCTGGAGAGGGTGATGGGATTGCATCAGTTCTCTGCGATATCGCAAAAAGAGTTTTTTACCGTGATATTGTATATGCATTTTCATATTTTTGTATCTACACTCTTAAAAATAAAGTTTCCAAAAGGAGGTTTTCACAGGTTTGTCATAGAAGAACCATTTTTAGTTCGCCAAAGAACATTTTTCAGTGATAAGTTCTAAAAAGGACCTTTATTTTCTCAGTGTGAAAAACTTTGTAATAATCTAAAGAACCTTTTTCCACTTTAAAGAACCTTTTGTGGGCCCATGGACGCTTCTTCATGGAATCAACCATCAATGCCAATAAAGAACCTTTTGTGGTTCATGGATGTAAAAAGTTCTTCATGGAACCATCGATGCCAATAAAGAATCTTTCATGGTTCCATGGATGTTGAAGGTTCTTAATGGAACCATCGATGCCAACAAAAAAACTTTTGTGGTTCAGAGGATGTTAAAGGTTCATCATGGAACCATTGATGCCAATAAAGAACCTTTTGTGGTTTCATGGATGTTAAAGGTTCTTCATGGATCCCTCAATGGCAAACAAGAACCTTTTGTAGTTCCATGGATGTTAAAGGTTCTTCATGGAACCATCAATCCCAATAAAGAATCTTTTGTGGTTTCATGGATGTTAAAGGTTCATCATGGAACCATCAATGGCAAACAAGAACCTTTTGTGGTTCAGAGGATGTTAAAGGTTCTTCATGGAACCATTGATGCCAATAAAGAATTTTTTGTGGTTCCATGGATGTTAAAGGTTCTTCATGGATCCCTCAATGGCAAACAAGAACCTTTTGTGGTTCCATGGATGTTAAAGGTTCTTCATGGAACCATCGATGCCAACAAAAAACCTTTTGTGGTTCAGAGGATGTTAAAGGTTCTTCATGGAACCATCAATGGCAAACAAGAACCTTTTGTGGTTCCATGGACGTTAAAGGTTCTTCATGGACCCATTGATGCCAACAAAAAACCTTTTGTGGTTCAGAGGATGTTAAAGGTTCTTCATGGAACCATCAATTCCAATAAAGAATCTTTTGTGGTTTCATGGATGTTAAAGGTTCATCATGGAACCATCAATGGCAAACAAGAACCTTTTGTGGTTCCATGGACGTTAAAGGTTCTTCATGGACCCATTGATGCCAATAAAGAACCTTTTGTGGTTCCATAGATATAAATGGTTCTTCATGGAACCGTCAATGTTACGAGTGTTCTCTAAAATAGCTTGAAAGAGTGCAACTATTATTTAAACAGAACAGTCATTGTTTCAGAGCAGAATTATTAGTGTTGCCTTAGAAACCGTGCCTCTAAATGGATCCATATGAACCAAAATCTCTACATTGGTTCACTTCAGTTTCCTATAGTGAAATGTAAGTGTAAGGCAAAAAGGATGTGCTTTAACATTTAAAGTCACTGTCATTTAGATAAATAGACCCCAGATAGTTTTTACATGCAATGAGAGAGAAGTCTGAGCTCACATAAAATCCATAACTATACAAATTGTGATGAAACGTTTGGTTTTTACAAGTTAAAGACTCATAATTGCAATAATACATGATGTGAATCAGTAAAAAGTTAATAAATATTCAAGACATGTTTTTGACTAGATGCACAGATTTAAATGCACCAAAATAACAATGCATTTTGATCTTAAATGTTTTTATATTTATATCAACATGGATTCTGTGGTGTTAAAATCCATTCCACAGAAAGTCAGTGCAGAAAATAAATACGGCAGAAGGTTTTTAGTCTCTCTGTCTGTCAGTGTTTCTCGTCAGCTCTTTCTTTCAGCTGTTTTCCACCTTATCATTTTTCATCATTTTGACATCGTCTCCAGCATGATTGTATTTCTCCATTCACCGTTTCTCTGCGTTTGTCTCATTTTTCAGCTCCTCCACACGTTCTCTCATCAGTACGGAAGATCATCGCTCTTCACGCGAGCAGCTAGTTATCGTCCTCACCGCGACACTTGCGTTTCTCCTGTTCGTTGTTTTCCAGCGATGTTTGACTAATGGCCTTCCGTCTCTCTCCACGCCAGCGATTCCTCAGCGCCGACGCACGTGTCGACAGAGATTTACAGCCGTTTAAGATTCATTCTCCTGCCATTTCATTGGCATAGAAACATTTGAAATCGTACTGTTCTCTGTCCCAAGCGCATTTGTCATCATGGAAAAGCTGTGTGGACTAAATAGATTATTCCAGGATAGATCGCTCCGTTCCCATCTCCTTATCCCCACCTGTGAGACTATAAGGAAATGTTATTGCTCACTGGCTTCTCTTTCATTGCTCAGGAGACTTGATGTTCTCGGTTATGTCTTATTAAAATATTTTTCATTTGTTAGGAGAAATAAATGAGCCACAATGATAGTTGCCAGTCAGTATGAGGATAGAGTTAAAAGTCATAAATAATTTGGATGTGGATAACACAGATCATTTGATTGCGAACGAATTTGATAGTAAATGTCCATATTGAGATATTGAGAATTTTGAGTGCATACACACAAATGTCATTTTTATTATGTATTATAAGTAATAAAATTAATAATAATAATAATAAATTGGTCAACATGGATGATGTTATTATTATCGTTATGTTTATATTATATTAATTTTGTAATAATAAATTATATATATATTTTGATATATTTGTATATATCCCGGACGAGCCCCCATTTTTCACGGCTGTCTTGCAATCCGCGACAAAGAAGGAGACAACACAGTGGATCATGATCAAAAAGGAATAATATTTATTAAAGTAAGAATAAAATAAGAAAAAAACATCATGTTTTCTGACACGGTGCGTGTCCTGCTTGTCCCGTCCTCTAGTCCAGCGTTTCTAATGATCCTCGTGATTGTTTCCCTCAATGACTCGGATCGGGTGTCTGCGGAGACGGATAAGAGCTGTATTGCCGGAGCAGAGCTCATAACTCTCCAGTGATGGTCAGTGAGCGGCCAGCGCTGTAAAGCTGAATTAACACGTCTCTGTTTGAGTGACGCTCTTATCAGCACGTCCAGCACTGAAGGACTGACGGGTAAACTTAACCTGAATGATCTATAACCTCAGAACGAGCCTCAGCGGGCCTGATCCGGCACAAAACACCCAGATACTTCATTTTCACTCGCAGGGAAAGGTGTCGATCAGTGGAAATGTGTCATTTTAGTATCATTTTACACTGAAAATAACTGACTCACATGACTCAAACGTCCCCCAGTTTTCCCCATTAGTGTTTAATTTGACCTAATTGTTCCAATAGAGGAGATTCAAATGAAGAAAATCATAGCAGCTTCACTATAGGCAGCATTTATTTGATCAAAAATAAATAAGAAATATTATTCCAATGTAAATCAGTTGTTTTCTATGTGAATATATAGTAAAGTGTAATTTATTCCTGTGATCAAAGCTGAATTTTCAGTATCATTACTCCAGTCTTCAGTGTCACATGATCCTTCAGAAATCATTCTAATATGATGATTTGCTGCTCAAGAAGCATTTATGATTATTATCAATGTTGAAAACAAGTCATATTTGTATGGAAACTGTGATACATTTTATTTTTCATTAAATATTTTGTATTTTTCAAGAATATTCTTCATCAATAGGTCACAGCCTAATATATGCTGAGAGATAAATTCATTTGAAAAACAAAAAATTCAATTACCAATGACCTTTTCCCAGTAACCGAAGGTACGTGCATCAAAACAATATCATGTCCACGTCTTGTTCTCTGTTTTTTTCTCCGTGTTCGTTCTTAAATGTCAACCACCCGTAAACAAATGAACGTCTTTTTATAAATCAAAGTCTATAATAGGAGATCTGTTATTCTCCATGACTTCTGTTTCTGTGTTTCACAGATGTAGTTTGTGATTTCTGTCTCGTCTGAATCCCAAAAGACAAAGAAATAAGAGAAATTACGTGCGTTTGACGGTACGACGTCCAAAGCCAATGTGCTTTAATGGCTTTATAATGCCACCCAACAAAGAACATCCAGTGGAAAAACATTGATTTGAATTGAGCCGGACTGAATGTGAACGTTAACAAAAGACGTGAACACTGAAATCCCTTGAAAGGAGGCACCTGATAATTAAAATGCAAATTGCTGTTGCTTTAGCTGAAGTAATGGATGAACACGGCTGCTGAATCCTCCTCATTTGAGCTCAGTTTCTCAGGCACAAATGAAAATAAAGCACTACAACATTCCCTGTCAAACCCTTCTGGAAAAGAAAAGTTGCTGACAGAACTATTGAAGAGGGAGTTTGCATTATTAAACGCGTCTCTTCAGCGGCGTGTTTCGGTAAATATCATATGCATATAGAATTTTCAGTATTTTCTCTCTTTTTCTGGCCTTTGACAAGTACATTACTCAATTCTCCACGGACACTTCCCATCATTCTCCTGTAATCTCATCAATAACCTCGATGTCTAATAATTCAGTACTGTGTGATTCAAGCCACTCTTTTATTTGTATTACGGCTGTATTTCAGTGTGAAGCTGAATATTCAACTGGACTTGATTTTGTCTGTCATGAGTTGGTTGGATGGTTGACTATTGGTTAATATTAGTCGGCGCTGGTATGAAGTATGAAGTAATAATATGAAGACAGACGTGTTTTGCTTTAGATTAACATCAGAAGTTAACATGGGCTTGGGGCAAAAATGCCACCAAAATGAACAAAAATGCCCAAAATTCAACATTGCCTCTGTACAGTCTATTTCAGCTGTCGAGATTAAAGTGAAATGTGAATTTGAATGAAAAGTTTTTGCTCACTTTGCATCAGATTTCTCTTGACGTTTTTTTTCCGCAGCGCTGTGCATTCTAACCAATCACACACGCTTCTGTTGAGCTTATGAATGCAGTGGCCAATCAGAGACGTTTAGATTAGTCACAGTTTGCATGCTTTATTGACTGAATTCTGAGCCTTAATGTTTTATTATTATTATCCATGTAATTGTACATTCGAAAAGTAGTTTGGAGAATATTTTATTTTATATTTTTAAATAAAATTATCCATCCATTCTCAAGCCAAAGGCAGGGAAACGCTGGATGGTCAGTTCATCACAGGGCAAAAATAAAATAAATGACATGATAGCAAATGATGCAGATATGAAAGCAGAATTGTATGTCAGCACACTGCGGGATTCAAACCCGTGACTCCTGCTAGCGCCTGTCAGCTGGACGTCACTGACTCGGTCGAGTTTGTCAGTGATGTGAATGCTGACGGTCTCAGCGAAGCTCCTGGTTCACTGCGTCTCGCAGTGGTGTCATCACTGCTCAGTTTGCCGTATCTATAATGTTTTAGCTTATTGTGATTACATTTTACGAGGCCCATTACATTAATCGCTGCTGAGAAACTGTGGAATAAACCTCAGAATTTGTCCCGATTCAAATTTCATTTCAGGAACGTTTCTTATTTGAGATTCTTGGATCAAGACGGTTGCATGCTAAATATTTAAACAAACATGAAGCTTTTAAACTTTAATCAAGTGAGAAAAAAGATCAGAAGTGTAAACGCTCAGAGACGCATCAGCGACGGGACTCCAAACACAAACATTCCCATCCCATGTGAGTGAATCACATCTGCTCACAGACACGTGTGATCTTCACAGTCCACACGGCCTACAGCTAATTCATCATGCTCTTGTTGTGAGCAAAATACATTTTATTTTATTTTATTAATTTTTTTTATATATTTTATTTTATTTTATTTTATTATTTTATTTTATTTTATTTTATTTTATTTTATTTTATTTTATTATTTTATTTTATTTTATTTTATTTATTTTAGTAGGCAGTATACTGTGCACTTGGTGTCATTTCAGGTTCTTCAGATCAGTGTTTGTGTTCAGTAAAGCGTATAATGAGAATTGTCAGACTTTACGATGTTTTCACCACATGCTCTTGTCTACTTTTAAGTTGACATCTTGAACGAATCTAACAGGGACAGCACAGCTCTGACCTCTGACCTCACATCTCCTGTGTGTGTGTGTGTGTGTGTAAATGGCGCTGAACACAGCATGTATTTGTCACATGTAAGTGTCATTATGTAGTTTTGTTGTGTAATGACAGCGGTTGAGTGTTGTTTGCTGTAATGTGTGTAATCGTGACACGCGGTGCTTCATGTAAGTCTCGGCGATGTTGTCTTCGTCTCGTCGAGTTCAGCGCCTCTGATCCGAAAGCGCCGCTCACATAATGAGTTTCTCTTGACTTCCTTTGCCTCCATCACTGTCGAACACGAACGTGCGCGGTGCTAAAAATAACACGTTAAGCCCTCGGGACGGCACGTTTTTGTTTCCGAATGAATATATGGATAAACAATCCTCCCCGTTCCTGCTTGATATGTAAATGAGCGAACGAGGCAGAGCGTCGGTGGCAAACATCAAACGTCAATTAGACTCTAAATGGCATGAAAGGGAAGCGGCACCTTTCTGCTCTAATGACTTTTTTGCACTTTAAAGCAAATGGATCAAATGCCAGAGTACATCCTCAAAGATACGAGTGCCTTTTTACTGATTTCTGTGTGATCTCACATATTTAATGACTGTACATGCAAAGATGGCAAAATGTGAAGTTGTGTTTGTTCTGTACATGTGAGGGCCTTTTACATTCATGTTGAACTGTTTTAACACGGCCGCATTATAAATAACCGTTGGCTTTCTAGGACGGGTGCGTGTGTCGAGTGACTGTCCTTATTTTTGCCCTGTGATGGACGGTCCATCCATCAATCCAGAGTGATTCCCTGCCTTTGGCCCAAAACACTGGGATAGACTTCAACATCCCTGCAATCCTACATAGGACAAGCAGTGTGGAGATTATTTATTTTATTTTATTTTATTTTATTTTATTTTATAATTTATTCACAAGATTCTACATTGGACAAGCAGTTTGTAGAATGGATGGATTATTTTATTTAATTTTATTATTTTATTTTATATTTTATTTTATTTTATTTTATTTTATTTTATTTTATTTTACTTTATTTTATTTTATTTGAGCCTATACAGGGCAAACCATTTGGAGAATAGATGGATGGATTATTTAATTAATTAATTTATTTATTTTAATTTACTTTTCCTTTATGTTACTTTATTTAATTTTATATTTTGTTTAATTTTATTATTTTATATTTTATTTTATATTTTATTCACAAGATTCTACATTGGACAAGCAGTTTGGAGAATGGATGAATTATTTTATTTTATTTTATTTTATTTTATTTTATTTTATTTTATTTTATTTTATTTTATTTTATTTTGTTTTATTTTATTTTATTCTATTATTTTATTTTATTTTATTCTATTTTATTCATGTGAGCCTATACAGGACAAGCAGTTTGGAGAATAGATGGGTGAATAATTTAATTAATTTATTTATTTTAATTCACTTTTACTATACATAACTTTATTTAATTTTATATTTTATTTAATTTTATTTTTTTATATTTTATTTAATTTTATTTTCTAATGTATTCTACATTGAACAAGCAGTTTGGAGAATGGATGGATTTTTATTATTTTATTTTATTTTATTTTATTTTATTTTATTTTATTTTATTTTATTTTATTTTATTTTATTTTATTTTATTTTATTTTATTTTATTTTATTTTATTTTATTTTATTTTATTTTATTTTATGTGAGCCTATACTGGGCAAACCATTTGGAGAATAGATGGATGGATTATATAATTAATTAATTAATTTTTTACTTTTCCTTTAAATTACTTTATTTAATTTTATATTTAGTTTAATTTTATTATTTTATATTTTATTTTATATTCTACATTGGATTCTACATTGGACAAGCAGTTTGGAGAATGAATGGATGGATTCTTTTATTTTGGTATTTTGTTTTATTTTATTTATTTTTTGTTGTTGTTTTAAAATATTTATTATTTTATTTTTAATATATATGTATTTTTATATATGTATTTTTTATTTATTTATTTATTTAGTTTATTTTTAATTTATAATAGTTTTTTAAATGTAATTTTTATTTATTTATTTATTTGATCCAAAAATAGCTAAATAGCATCTGGCTGTGTAGGACAGATCCGTGCCTCATGTGACTGTCCTCGTGCCGCTCAGGCAGAAGGGAAGTGATGTCACAGTTAGAGGTGCAGAAGCGCAGCTGGGTTCACTCCATCCCTCCGGCGTCTTCACTGCCTTTTTCACACTCGGCGTTATTGAGCGGCTGCGATCTGCACAGAAAACACACACTATAAACTTCATTCTGACATCAACGATCTGTCTGAGCAACAAACACAACTATCAGTTCACAGAAGCAGTTAGAATAAGAGCTACTGGCGTAAAAGACAAATGAGCTGAAATGTCTGCGGCTCATAAGAGCTTTGCTCATGATCTCGAGTGAACATGCCTTATCCACACAAACACTGAACAAAACAACATGCTGCATCTCTGAATGAGGCCATTATTAATAAAAGCATTCTGCGTTTCATGACTTTAACTCATCTAAATGGCATTTATTTCTCTGTTAATGTCACAGAGCTCAGTGAGTGTGATCTCTCTAATGTTCTTTCACCATATAAAAGAGGAACGCTTTTGGATTGGATGCTGTTTTTTGCGCTGATGCATGAACAGGATCCTTAAAAAGTCTAAAAATTCCTTAATGTAGAAATAGACCTTAATTAGCTTTAGACCCACACGATTCTGGATAAACTGAGAATCACGCTTATTTCGTTTCAATCACGATTCTCCCATGATTCTGAACACACGACTAAACAAAATAACATGGAATTTACTAGAGGTTCTGACTGAATGTTAATTGCTGCAGTCAATTTAAAATGTCTAATTCAGTTGAATGAATTATTTTTTAAAAATCGGTTTGGGTGAGTGATTCAATGACTCGCTCATAAAGACTGCACTTGTTTCATTACTGGATGAATCAGTGTTTTTTAATTGAATTTGTTGAATGAATGATTCAATGACTCACTCATAAAGACTTCTCTTGTTTCATTACTGGATGAATCAGTGTTTTTGAACAAATCTCTTGAAGGAATGATTCAGTGACTCACTCATAAAGACTTCAGTTGTTTCATTACTGGATGAATCAGTGTTTTTGAACAAATCTCTTGAATGAATGATTCAATGACTCGCTCATAAAGACTTCACTTGTTTCATTACTGGATGAATCAGCGTTTTTAAACAAATCTCTTGAGTGAATGATTCAATGACTCACTCATAAAGACTTGTTTCATTACTGGATGAATCAGTGTTTTTTTGAACAAATCTCTTGAACGAATGATTCAGTGACTCACTTATAAAGACTTCACTTGTTTCATTACTGGATGAATCAGCGTTTTTAAACAAATCTCTTGAGTGAATGATTCAATGACAAATAAATTTTTTAACAGTCACTTGTCGCCACCTACTGGTGTAACAATGTAATGATACAATCATTATTTGAAGCATCAAGTTACTTTCAGAAGGTGATTTACTCTATTTTGATCTCTACTGTAGACATCAGTGTTTATATCTGAACTATAAACTTTTATCTCAGTACTTCTGTGATCATCTGAATGATTGTAAGACAGAAATAATGAAACTGTATGGTTGAAAAGACTGTGAAGCTGTTTCATATCTGTTCTCTCTCTAGATCAGATCTGAATGTTCACTTGTCAAAGCTTTAATAGACATAGAGCCAAATCACTGTCGTTTAGGAATAAGATTGTGATCTTTTAATGATTAAACGTGCAGCTCTAGTCCTTAATGCTATATTTTGAATATAATATTAAATATAATTCCCAGTGGTGTGTTATGAAAATGTTCTTCTTTTCTGTGAGGTTCAAAGCGTGACACTTGAGGTCATGAGTCGGCCGTAAGGCAGTGACATTTCAGGACACAAGACCAATGCTGTTGTCTAGAGTATAAAAATAACATTGTAAAACAAAAAAATCCTGTTGATTTTATAGAAATAAACTGGCAGCTGTGGTTGCCAGAATAATTCTGTAAAAATACAGTAAAAATTACAGCAAATCATCATATTAGAATGATTTCTGAAGGATCATGTGACACTGAAGACTGGAGTAATGATGCTGAAAATTCAGCTTTGAATCACAGGAATAAATTACACTTTACTATATATTCACATAGAAAACAGCTGATTTACATTGGAATAATATTTCACAATTTTTACTGTGGTTTTGATCACAGTAAAATTATTTATTACTTAATTATTAAAAACTTTACACCACCAGTGTAAATTGTAACATAATCCTAATCTACATAACTGATAGCAAAAACTATTAAGAATCATAATTAATGAAAAAAAGTGTTACACAGGAAATTCTGGGAATGTCAGTTTATTCTTTTTTTTACTTTCAAAAATGTTACATTTAACTGTAAAATGCAAGGTTAGATCTGTTATAGTGAAATTATAACCAGCTAACAAAACGAGCACTGGTGCTTTAGTAAAGAGCGATTCTGTCTCTTCTCTCCGCAGCGCCTCCTACTGTCCGTATCGTGCACTCGGGTCACGCGTGTAACGTGGAGGAGGAGCGTTACTCTGAGAGGGTTTACACCATCCGAGAGGGAGAGACGCTCGAGCTCACCTGCCTGGTCACCGGACACCCACGACCACAGGTGAGACCGCTGACCACAACTGACCAACCACAGCCAGAACACACAATCAACACCATCTGTACTGACAGACTCTGTAGTTCTTCATGAGAACAGCTTCCATCCTTCTTCAGATGCTTTTCATTTATGATAAAGTGTTCATTTGAGGCATTACATGAGATTATCTCCACTCAATTACAGTAGACACCAGCAAACCTCTTCACTTTTGTTTACATGTTATTGAAGCAAAATAGATCTCATTAATTGTTTTACATAATTAAAGAGTGCGATTTCAGAACTACTTTATAGTTTTTATACTGTAAAACTTTGCAGATGATTGACAGAGTGTAAAATTTGTATATATTTTTTTCGATTCAGGCTGGAATTAGTTTTTATCAGATGATTAATCATGACTGAAATGATTCGCTGATCATCACGGATCACTGAAATCGAACTCTAAACGTGATTAAAGTTGAATCTCCTGAGGGAATATGATGGTGTCAGACGTATTTATTAATGTCTTATTTATTAATTGAGCGGCTGTTTGTCTGGTCTCAGGCGCTCGCTGTAATCCATTCGTCTGCGGTGGGTTTGCTCCTCACATATTTCCCAGCTGAATATGACCGCACAACGAACCGGATAAACACTGCTAACCCACAGTAAATCCATTTCGAGCGGAAGCCGCTTTTTTTTTTTTTGGCTCAGTTGACAGATATGATACGATGTTGGACGGCGAAGACACTTGATGTTGCTGACTCAAGATTAGATACAGAATAAGACTTTTTACACTGATTACAACTGATATACATGCAGTTATTTTAAAGAGGACCTAATATAGCCCTTGATGTTGTTTTTGTGCTCTACTAGAGCAGGTTTTCCTGCTTGAATGTTGATTATTTTCCTCATATTCTCCATTGTTCAGCTCCTTTGTTACCGTCAGTTTCTAACTAACTCAACCAGGCTCAAGGGCGAATTCCAACTGCCATTTTGGGCCCTTGAATTATATATTTCTAATAATATATTTCTTATTATCTTATAAAAACATGGTGTTTTTCCTCATCATGTTGTTGGAATCATCATAATCAGTCTCTTGGTGAAATGCTGCATGATAAAATCACTGAAAGTCGTTGTGATTCAGCTGCTCATTCAGTATTTAGACATGCAAACTCTGTTATGTTGCAATTCCTAAAACGCTGCCAGCCAACAAACCAGCTTTATTTATCACTCAGCAAGCGCCAAAAGCAAGATGAGATTGGCTTTGGTGGGTGTGAATTCTGGACAGTAGCCGGTTAGATGTGTGTGTGACAGTATCAGGATGAGATAGAGATGTGCGTCACAGACTGTGTGTTTTGATATCGAGAGCTTTTCATGCTGGACTGCTGCTCTTCACATGAAAAGAGTTTAAGAGGTCAAATCTTACTGCATTTTATTCCCTGATGGCCACTTTTAATTATATTTATTTATTTACTTATTGTATGTATATATGTAATTTTTGTTTTTTATATTTATTAATTTATTGCATGTATTTGGGTCAATGACGTGATGGGTCATTTTTTTGTCCAAAGGCCTTAATAATAATAAGAAGAAGAAGAAACAAAGATATGATATCCAAAGTATGTAAGATAGTAAAACTAGATCTCTTTTATTGAATACAGAAGGTTTTAATTATATTTTGCTACATATAAAGGTATTTTAAAGACTTTGAAGTGTCAAAAGGTAATTCGGTTTAACCGTCCAAAGGCCAATACAGCCATTTCATTTGTGATTAAAATATCTAAAAATGTAATAAATGTATATATTTTTATTCTGGCATGATTTTATAACATCATATATCAACATAGTGCAAAATGATATTAAAATTATGTGTAGAAGTCGCTGCTTTGTTATGAGAAAGAATGTCCGGAAAAATGAATTTCATTGATGTCATTCGGAGTAACCAATATAAAGGGACCATTTTGGATCAAGTCATGCGGTCAATATCATGTGACAGGATGTGACATCATTCAGACACCTGCAAAGGACCACATGGTCATGAAGCAAAGTAACTAACTCTCTCTTAACTATTTGATAAATTCATGTTTTTACTTGATCATACGCATGTCCTGAAACATCAGGTCATTCGGTACAACCGCTATAAAACATGGATATTTTGAAAACTTGTACTTAATATAAAATATTTGATTGTCCTTTTGCTAGCTAGATAGATATCAGCCTGTTAGCATCGTTTGAAAATATTGTCATTCGGTAAAACCGAAATTTTGGTTAAACCAAATTACTTTTTTGGTGACAAATTTTGTCCATCTTGTAAAAAATGACAAAAGCAGTGTTAATTGATTATAAAAACCACATGATCTCATTGTTAACACTTAATAAAACTTCATGTTTTTTTTTACACTTTTAAAAACCTTATTCGTCAATGACCCATTTATTTATTTACTGTATATATGTATAGATGTATGCATTTATTTATTTGATTGTTTATTTTTATTTGTTATTTATTTACTGTATGTACATATTTTTATTTTTTATATCTATTTATTTATTTTATTGTATGTAATATAATGCATTTTTACTTATTTTTATTTATTTTTTGTAAGTATATATGTAGGTATTATGTTTTTTATTTTTGTATTTTTATGTAATGCAATACATTTATTTTTTTATTTTTATTTATTCTTTGTCTGAATGTATTTATTCATTTGCTTATTTTTTATGCATGTTATGTTATCTATCTATCTAATCACCCTCTCTCTCTCTCTCTCTCTCTCTCTCTCTGACTCTTACAATTAAAGATCAAGTTATTTATACTAAAATATAGAAAATATCAAGCAGAAATATGTAGAGGTCAGAGATCTGTCACTGCCATTTTGTTTGTTTTTTATTTCATAACATTGCAACAGTCAACTGGTAAAAGTCGATTTATAGAAAAGATGTGAATGTTACCATTTTGTACAGTAATTATGGTAATTTCTGTGGTGAATGCAGCAGTCGTCCCATCTGGGCCATTTCTCCGGCTTGATCTTTTAAAGAAATCCTTCTTCCTCAAATATTTATTTACGTTGTGCTTTATTTAGAAGCGGCAGAGAGAAGAAAAAAAAATCATCTGCAGCCTCAAACCGGAGGTTGTTTTGCATCGAGCTCAGTTTGCTGGATTGGATAAATGAAATGCGATTTGTCGGTGTCTTGGGGATTGACTCTGCCCATTCACCCTAATTAATATTTAATTCCCCTTTGATCAATATACAGCCCATTAATTTGTCCACTCCAGCGCGGTACGGTCACACATAGCAGGTATTGATCCCTATATATTTCAGTTGGAAAGGTGAAGCCCGTTGAGTTAGTGAGACACACCGGCCACAATTCATCTCACACGTGTGACACTCCGACGCTTCTCCACACTTAATTAAAATTTTAAAACGGGAGATCAAAGATTCTTTGTGTCTCCTTTGAAATCAAGTCATTAAGATGTCTGCTCCGGTCCAGCCACGGGCAGGTTTTGAACTTGATGTTCTGGATCCGGCAACGCCGTTCCAAACTGCGGGAGATTCTTAGAGACCAAAATGAGACATTTGCATCAGAAGAGCACTGATTTTCCCTTTATTCTGCTGAGAGAAACTTTTGATTTATTAAACTAGATGAAGCACCTGAAAACAGATAACAATTATTGAGGCCATTATTGTGGAGTGCAGTGAGTCTTAACATCTCATTAATATCGCTCTCCCTGCAGTGTCTTGATGTTGTTTTTGTGCTCTACTAGAGCAGGTTTTCCTGCTTGAATGTTGATTATTTTCCTCATATTCTCCATTGTTCAGCTCCTCTCTTCCCAGTCTGTCAGTAACGCTCTGTTTAGTTCCTGTCTCTATGAAGCCCCTCCTTCTGAAAAGCACAATGTGCTCTGATTGGTTGGCTGGAGCGGTGTGTTGTGATTGGTGTTTGGGAAATGTCCTGCCCCTTACCATAACAGTTTCAACACACTACTAACTTTAAGTACTTGACTAAAATGAAGGACATGAGAATGTGTGATATTAACACCTAAACATTCATTTTAAATATGACTCGTCACGTTTATCCCGATCTGAACGTCAGTGATGTGAAATGGATGAGTAAATGATGACAGAATGATCACATCTGGGTGAATTATTCCTTTATTATTATGAGACTTTCGCAGACTTGATGAGTTGATACTAATTGTTGCTCCTGAAAGGAAAACGTGACAGTTTGTTATTCACAGTCTCAGATCACACACCGAGTCAAACCATGTTTGGAGACATTTTAAAACAAGACAACTGAAAGATTTCCACAGATAGTGCAAGTAGAAGTGAAGATTCATGAATGGAGAAGCTCAGGATTAAAACTGTGCTATGAATCGCTCTGGATAAGAAAACATCTGCGAAGCGAAGACAAACTCACTTCATTTTAATGCATTTTTAGAAAACAAGACTTAATATCTTCAGTCATTTTGCTTCTCCAGTATCTTGATTTCAGAATGTTTACATATTTGTGCTGGAAAACAAGACAGAAACACTGAGGAAGACCAGCATTTTTGCAGTGAAAAACTGGCGTCTGTATGCCAAATGTGCGTCTGATGGCATTACGGCGGGTAAACGAGATCTTCTGTCCAGAGGGACGTTCACTCGACTGGTGGCGTAATCCAAGAGACGAGCGACAAATGGAGGATTATAAGCACTAATGCCAACATGACACGAGGATATTAATACTAGATTTCCTTAAAATCAACAGAAACTCACTGAAATGGTCTCACGGGTTGATTTATTTCTTAAACAGCACCTTTTCTGCTTTTCATTCATGTTAATCTGTCTTTGTTTGAGCATGAAAAAGCTTATTATTATTCTCTATATCAGTGTCAGTGTTTCTGAAACGCCTCCATCTTGAGTTTTCTTCACAATATTCCTCATTTAAATAATTCATACGCAGAATAAAGGGGCGGGGCCTGGTTGAGTTAGTTAGTAGTGTGTTGAAACTGGCGGTTATGGTAAGGGGCGGGACATTTCCCAAACACCAATCACAACACACTGCTCCAGCCGACCAATCAGAGCACATTGTGCTTTTCAGAAGGAGGGGCTTCATAGAGACAGGAACTAAACAGAGCGTTACTGACAGACTGGGAAGAGAGGAGCTGAACAATGGAGAATATGAGGAAAATAATCAACCTGTTCTAGTAGAGCACAAAAACAACATCTGTAATAGGTCCTCTTTAACCACCTTGTCTGTCCTCAGACTCATCTTGAATCATTTCAGTGTTTAAAGCCTTATTCTTTTTCTCTCAGCACTTTTGACAAGCACCTGTAAATTTCAGGGCTTTATTTTGTTGCCGTTTCTGCGTCTGGGTTTCCGGCAGAGAGCTCGTCTTTGTTGAATCTTCTCACAGAGATCCAGACCGACTCGATTCATATTCATAACAACACCTCAGTTTGAAATGACTGTCAGATTAATCACAAAGCGCCGACAGTGAGGATTTCGAGTCTGTCTGTCCTCTCAGGCTCTGGCTTTCACACAGAAACATGATGTTGTGTGTTAAATACTCAAATACTTCACTCACGTGTCTTCAGAGATCACATGGAGCGGTCCATGTGTTTGAAGAGTTTTTTATTATCATTATGGACTTGTTTGTGAAGTTCAGCATTCCTGTTTGAGATGACTTTGTGTGGTGGATTTGCTAATGTAATCACTAAAAGATACATATAATAATAACTAGTAAAAAGTTTGGGGTTGGAAAGTTTTTTAATGTTTACAGTATATTATTCCAATGTAAATCAGCTGTTTTCTATGTGAATATATAGTAAAGTGTAATTTATTCCTGTGATCAAAGCTGAATTTTCAGCATCATTACTCCAGTCTTCAGTGTCACATGATCCTTCAGAAATCATTCTGATATGATGATTTGATGATCAAGAAACATTTAGATGAATATGAAGTTCAAAAGAACAACATTTGCTGCAAACCTCATTCTCATAAATCATAAATCCAGTATTTATGATTTGGCTCAAGGCTAAAACAGTCTGAAATATTGTGTAAGAGTTCACATTAACACGATCTTATTGCGCCCACAACCTTTTATCTTCTGTTTAAACCAAAACCAGTTATTGATTTTATTAAAAAAAGATACCTGATACTTGAGTTATGAATTGTGATAAATGTTAATGCATCAATGCTTTGTTTGTATGATTATTGATCTTGAACTGTCTATAAACAAGAGGTTAAATTTATAGGAGTAATGTGTTGGGCATCCTGAAGCGCACAGACTGACAAAAACAGGCCCTCCTTCTACATGTCACGACTTTCCCAAGATCCCATGACTGGGACGTTCAATCCCCATACGATCCTCCCCTTGCTCCTACAGGAACACGACAGTTAATCTCCGTTTCGTCTGGGACATGATGCTGGAATAAAGCGAATGGCAGCATGTGGTTCACCTTGTCACTCCTCTCGACTCCGCAGAATACACAACGTCTTAGCATAGCTAAATTGACATTGGCATTGTCAAGACGAAAATGGCGAGGAGGGGCTCCCGGAGGACTCACGCTGGCATTTGTTTGACAAACGAGTGACTGTGACATATAGTGCCACACAACATCCTCACACACACAGCGGGAAGATGCGACTTAAACGGAGCAAAACCCTTGTGGAAAAGAAGTGTGCACTTGTAGTGCACTTTAAATCTTAAAGGTCTAGTTTTAAAAACTGTACTTGCAGATAATATCATAATAACGAAATAAAAGGCCACTTAAGTTTCTTGAAAGTACACTTTTAAAAAATGCACTTTGCAATAATTTCAAATTAAGTTTTACTTTAAAGTATTTTAATGTTTTAATAATCTTTGTCATGCTTTAAAGTATACTTTGACGTGTTGACGTACTAAAGCACATGTTGATTGTAATTTTAACTGTAGTGTGTTATTTGATATTACATTTAAAGTTAATATATTAAAAATTTACTAAGTTGCAACTTCATCATTCCAAATATATTTAAATACAAGTTCCAATAGAAATGTCATTAAAGTATATTTTAGTTTACCATGTTTGTCTGTACATTTGGCACTCTAACTATATTTCAAAAACAGTATAAGTAATTATGAAATTAAAGATGTACTTAAGTCCTACTTAAGTGGTCAAAAACACTCTTATATTGCATTTAATGTAAATTTAAATTATAATATATTTCATTTAATTGTAAATCACATGCAGTTAAGTGTCTGAAAACATTACATTTAGTTCAGACTTAAGTAAAATGTTTTAAAGTATGTTATTCCTCAATAAGACCTCTTTTTAAAACTATGCTAAAGTGTGCTTCATTTTCACAAGGGAATGTCAGAAATGTGAGTTGATTTGAGGCTCGAGAACTATTGCATTTTCCAAAAACAAACATCCTGGAACCAAATGGTTTTTAGGATATTCAGTTATTAAGTTTCTCACATATCTCATCTCTGCTTGTGAAATTTATTGGGTTTTCGACTGCTAAAGGAGTTGAAAATTGTTAAAAACCCTTGTGACTAAAGCAAAAAGCATCTAAAGTGTAAACAGCTAGTATAATTCACAGCATGATTCATTGCTTTCAAGGTCGGGTCATTGAAGTTTCATTCTCAGTGTTTATTGGTGCATCAGTTTGTACATTCGTGTTTATTTCAGACCTGCGTTCCAGATTTCTTCTGACAAACAAGCTTTGACTAGCAGAGTTTTGATGCAGTACGTCGAGTGTGTGTGGTTTATAGTCAATTATTTCTGCTACATTTGCATTTATTATGAGGGTCCAAAATCTTTTAAGGCAAGAAACCACAGGTAAATAGGGTAAAAAATGTTAGCTAATGCCTGTAGATATCACCTTATCACAGTGCATTAAGACAATTGTTTTGTATTACAGGTTTTATGACGTTATGTGTATATATGCAAACGAGGCACTATCTAATTAAATATGCACTAATTTCCAGAAAATAAATCTGAACATTTGATAAAGCCAGATTCATAATTCCTGTATGATTTTGTTGGCATATTAGAGTTTTGGGGGTTTTGGAAATCTCTTTTTATCACTTCATAATTCAGAAAATACTGTCAACAGCCAGAAAAAAAAAAAAAAGTTTTTAGGAATAAAGTGTTAAATAAATATCAGGAGAATGATATATAAACAAACCCCTCAGTAAAAACCTTCAGAATATAGATAGGAATAAAACTGTAAATTTTGGTGCATGTAAGTGCTGCTGAAGTGGAGATAAAAACTTTTAAGGATATGAACTGTAATTGAAATGTACAGGCGCAAATAGATAAAGTGCAATAAAATAAACTCTTAAATGTGTATTTAAATGATTTCTTTCCTTTAGTCTAAAAGAAGACATATTATGGAAGCAGAACAGAGCAAAATCTCTAAATTGACCAGTAAAAAACTTAATCTGTGGTGTTTGCTAAGTGTATCATACTTGTGTTGAAGTTTTGAATGGTGAGTAACGGGTGAAATGGTGCGATTAGAGATTTAAGTTGTTTTTCTTTCTCATGTAGATTCGATGGACCAAGACTGCAGGCAGCGTTTCGGACCGGTTCCAGGACTCCAGCGTATTCAATGAAACCCTTCACATCGCGAAGATCCAGAGACATCAGGGTGGACGGTATTACTGCAAGGCCGAGAACGGACTGGGTTCACCGGCCATCAAGTCCATCAGGGTGGACGTCTACTGTGAGTTCATCTCAGATGTTTCTTCTAAATGTCCTGCGGAGAAATCCCGGCTAACAAATCTATGTTCTAAGAACATTTCGCTAATCTTCCAATTAAGCTATTTCTGAAAGTTCAACACATCCAGGTTTTAAATGTATAAAAAAAAAACATTTTTATTTTTTATTTTTTGGCTATGCAAACGTTAAGGGAACATTCCATTTTGCAAACATTATGGGAACGTTACTTTTGAATGTTCTCCGAAAAAAATATTCCGAAAAAACGTTCCATGAACGATATATGAATAATGTTTTTGTGCTAATGTCTTGAGAACATTATTAAAGGCCAGATAACTTGAACAAACGTTCTATTAACGTTACTGAAGAATGTTTGTTTGAGAGGAGCTTGCCAGAATATTAGCCAAGGTTCTGAGAACATTCCCTGTTAGCTGGGATATGCAAATGAATGCAAATGAGTCACTAGTCGTCATCCTGTAAGAGTCTAGAGCTTTCAGATCAAACGTTTAAATTCATACTGAGATCTCTGACTGCTGATTTGCAAATTTTTGCAGATCTGAGCACAGTTTGAGTCATTGCTGAGATTATTGGGCACTTTTTCTTTGGTGAAACAAGTTTTTTTCCTTTAGTGTCATTGCTGTGTATGAGAAACACTTGAGATATTAAAGAGATTTCACTGCTGATTTCTCTTTTCTGTGAGTTCTGTCTTTGTGTGGATTGTTGCTATATTGCTGTGGACGGCACTTTAGTCTTTGTGTTTTCATCTAGACTGAAAGAACTCTTGTTAACCGAAAGAAGAAGAAAAACGAATGTGAATGAAAGCCAAAAAAACAAAAAAAACAAAATGGTGTTGAAACAGTTTTCACTCAGAAATTGCTAGTAAATATCATAAATAATGACACAGAATCATCAAGCAACAAATTGAAATAAACATAAAATTTTGACATAGACTGAAATAGTATTTTCTTGTAAAACATACTCCATATAAGATCTTGGTAATGATTAAGAGCAGTTGAAAGTTAAAGTTGAAGGGATTTTTTATCAATAGTGATGATAGAGAGGAGACATTATTAGGCAGAGAAAAGAAGGACTAGGATCAAAAACACACACCAGATTCAAACCAGTGTTTCCCAAAAAGCAGCAAGCCACATCACTGACAGTATGTGTAGCTCTTTTAGGAATATTTCTTATGTTCTTTGATATAGAAACCTTGAAGACCATATAAAGCCCCTCTTTACATAGAAACCTCTACAGAACATCATATTTTCTGGTCCTGGTCATATTTCACCCAAAAATCAAAGGACAATTACATGCAACTTCCCTAATTTCCTTACCTAAGAGTGTACAATAGACATTTACTTTATACAAAATATAATTTCTATTTTTTTTTTTTTCATATGATTTTGCTGTGAATGTGATCCAGGCATGTTAATGAGGTTCAACCGAGTGTCCCAGATTCTCCAGTGCGGTAGTGATCCAGAACAGAACATCATCCAAACCCAAAAGACCCACATCCAGTATTCAGAGTCCAGCTGGAGCGTTTGATAGCAATTTTTGTAAGCGGTTTGTCTCCAAGGCCGTCCGTCTTCACTTACCCACTGTTTCCATTTCACAAGTCCAGGTAGACTTGGAAAGATGTGGAGCAGAATGCTGGGATTGTGTTTGCACTCTGAACTGGAGTCTGTAGAGAGAAAAGAGAAGAGAAGAAGATTTCCTCAAGTTGTTTGATAGACCTGACCAGAATCTGAGACCTTCAGTAATGAAGGAACTGCTCTGGTTAGAGTTGCCGTATGACTAGTAGTTTTACATCATGGTAACTAGGGCTGTGAAATATTTCATTTTGAAGATTTTTTCCCCCCTTTTTTTCCAGAAAACAAGACTTTATATCTTAAGTGAATGTATGTTCATTTAGGAATATTACATATATATATTTGTAGTGGAAAACAAGACAGAAATATAAAAATAAAATGTAATTGAAAGCCTCCTTCACCTCCATCACCTGATATCAAAATGGACTATTTTATGGAATATTTTATAAAAAATTAAATATTTATATAATGTGTATATCATATTATATAGCATAATTGCAAAGTATAACCAATTTCTCCACCTCTGACATTAGAGCTGTGCTGCAGTTTTCAGCATTATTGACTTGTACAAAGATATTGTTCATCTGATATTTTTCCTGTGTGGGAATTATCTTGTATCTTCTCACCTTCTCTTCTTGTATCTTCTCTTCATGTCTCTTCTCGTCTCGTATCGTCTCATATCTTCTCTTCTCATCTCTTCTTGTATTATCTCATCTCGTCTTGTCTCTTCTCATATCTTCTCTTCTTGTATCTTCTCATATCATCTCATCTCGTCTCATATCTTCTCTTCTCGTATCATCTCATATCTTCTTTGCTCAGATATCTTCTCTTCTCATATCTTCTCTTCATGTCTCTTCTCGTCTCGTATCTTCTCATATCTTCTATTCTCATCTCTTCTCTCATCTCGTCTCATCTCTTGTATTATCTCGTCTCGTCTCTTCTCATATCTTCTCTTCTTGTATCTTCTCATATCATCTCATCTTGCCTCATACCTTTTCTTCTCGTATCTTCTCGTATCTTCTTGTATCATCTCTTCTCTTCTTGTATCTTCTCCTCTCTTCTCGTCTCATATCTTCTCATATCTTCTCGTCTTGTCTCTTCTCATATCTTCTCTTCTTGTATCTTCTTGTCTTGTTTTTTCTAGTCTCCTATCTTCTCATATCTCCTCTTCTTGTACCAGCTCATCTTGTCTCTTCTCGTATGTTCTTGTCTCATATCTTCTCATATCTTCTCTTCTCTTCTCGTCTCTTCTCATATTATTTTTCTCTTCTTGTATCTTCTCTCTTTTCTTCTCGTATCTTCTTTTCTTGTATCTTCTCATATCTTCTGTTCTTATATCTTCTCTTTTCTCTTCTTGTATCTTCTCATCTCGTCTCATCTCTTCTCGTATCTTCTCATATCTTTTCGTCTCATATCTTCTTATGTTTTCTCATCTCTTTACATCCCTTCTCGTCTCTTCTTATCTCGTCTCTTCTCATATCTTCTTGTCTCTTCTCGTAAAATATTGACAAAAACTATAATATTATGTCCATGATGCTATGACTCAAACTGTTTGGTTACCATGTCAGATCATGAAATCAGAAATGATTTGTAAACATTGTTTCATGTTGAAAAGAGAGTGTGATAATGCATAAAATGTCATGGAACGGATTTGAGACTGGCTGGTTTCTCACATGTTTCAGACTGATGTAAATCAGGGCTGTATAAATGCTGTTTCAGGAATATGAAATGTAAAGTAAAGTCTGAATGTCACTGGTTCCTCCTGCTGCTGTTTTAAACATGCGCCCTTTTCTCCGGCCTTACCGTACCTTCGCTATGTGTTTTTCATTAGCTGGAGAATCTTGCTGAAAGGTGCCGTTCCTCTGGAGAAATGTTAAAGCTGTCCCCGGGGGCCGAGCGTAATTGATGGGCCGCTGCCAGCGCCGGTATTTTTAGCGCACTGTAGCCTTGATTGTTATTTAGCATTGAAATTGCTGCTTTGGACGCAGAGGCTCTAAACACCTTCAGCGCTGAAACATGAAAAATTGTGTCGGGCTGCTTTCGTCTTTGTCAGCGCGTCACCCATCGCCCGTCTCTGTAAATGTACCCGTGTGCCGTCGAGATGGACAGTTCCATTAAACCAGAGGTTTGCTGAAGAGAAACGCTTCGGATTAAAACGAGAGAAACGACACGAGCTGCCGTTACAGGGGACGAGCACAAATGACTCTTAGTGAGTTTTAAAGTTGGCTTTATTTCTCAATTTTCAATTAAATTATTATTATTTATTATATGATTATCACTTATTATTTATGCATCCCTGTTGAAATCAATGGATTCAAAACATTTGAACATTTAAATGTTATAATAATTTCTCATTAATTAATTGTCATGTGACTTTTGAGGCTAATTATAATAATGGAAATTCCATGTGAATTCAGTTTAAATTCTGTAATATTTCAGGCAGATCATTATTCTCAGAAATCAGGATGAGATTCTGCAATAAACCCCAATCCGTTTCACCGGTGAGCCATTTGCGCCACAGAAAGCAATCACGGTCCCTCTGATACCCGTCTAGCCCTGCCGGACCTGTCCTGAAGACCGGCGGGTGGCTTATGGATCGGTTATTAGAGGGAATTTGGAGGTGATTTCCCAGGATGCTTTGCTCTGTTGGTTTTCCAATCTTCATCAGCTCTGGTGACCACTAGCAGACACTCACTGCAGTTAATGAGAATAACAGAAAGACTGTCCCATCAGGCTCTCGGCTGCGTTTCTTCAAACACTTTTTCATCACGTTATCATTGTCATATGTAGTTTTGTGCCTTTCACCTCCATTACCTGACATCAAATTGACTTGACTTACTATTTTAAATGGAATATTTTATATTTATATAATGTGTATGTCACGTTGTATATCATAATCGGAAAGTATAACCACTTTCTCCACCTCTGACATTAGAGCTGTGCTGCAGTTTTCAGCATTATCGACTCGTACAAAGACACTGTTCATTGTTCATCTGATATTTTTTTCTGTGTGGGAATAATCTTCGTTCTTCTGTTCTCGTATCTTCTCATCTTCTTGTCTCATATCTTCTCGTCTCTTTTTGTATCTTCTCCTCTCTTCTTATCTCTTCTCATCTCATGTCTTGTCTCTTTTCGTATCTTCTCGTCTTTTCTCATATCTTCTTGTTTCTTGTCTTTTCTTGTATCTTCTCGTCTCTTCTCATCTCTTCTTGTATCTTCCTGTATCTATCTCTCTTCTCGTATCTTCTTGTCTCTTCTCGTATTGTCTCGTCTCTTCTTGTATGTTTTCCTCTCTTCTTGTATCTTCTCATCTCGTCTCTTGTCTCGTCTTTTCTCGTATCTTCTTGTCTTTTCTCTTGTCTTGTCTCTTCTTGTCTTTTCTCATATCTTCTTTTCTCTTCTTGCATCCTCTCGTCTCTTCTCGTCTCTTGTCTTGTCTCGTCTCTTCCTGTATTTTCTCATCTCTTCTTGTCTTTTATCGTATCTTCTTGTCTCTTCTCGTATCTTCTTGTCTTTTCTTGTATCTTCTCGTCTCTTCTTGTATCTTCCTGTATCTATCTCTCTTCTCGTATCTTCTTGTCTCTTCTCGTATCGTCTCGTCTCTTCTTGTATCTTTTCCTCTCTTCTCGTATCTTCTCATCTCCTCTCTTTTCTCGTATCTTCTTGTCTTTTCTCTTGTCTCGTCTCTTCTCGTCTTTTCTCATATCTTTTTTTCTCTTCTTGTATCCTCTCGTCTCTTCTCGTCTCTTGTCTTGTTTCTTCTCGTATCTTCTCGTCTCTTCTCGTCTCGTCTCTTCTCGTCTCGTCTCTTCCTGTATTTTCTCATCTCTTCTTGTCTCTTCTCGTATCTTCTCGTCTTGTCTCTTCTCTTGTCTCGTCTCTTCCTGTATCTTCTCATCTCCTCTCATATCTTCTTGTCTTTTCTTGTATCTTCTCGTCTTTTCTCATATCTCCTCGTCTCTTCTCTTGTCTTTTCTTGTATCTTCTCATCTATTCTCTTGTCTTGTGTCTTTTTATATCTTTTCTCGTATCCTCTTTGTCCCTTCTTGTATCTTCCCGTCTCTTTTCTTGTCTCATCTCTTCTCGTCTTTTCTCGTATCTTCTTGTCTCTTCTCGTATCCTCTCTTCTTGTATCTTCCCGTCTCTTCTCTTGTCTTGTCTCTTTTCGTATCTTTTCTTGTATCTTCTTGTATCTTCTCTTCTTGTATCTTCCCATCTCTTCTCTTGTCTCATCTTTTCTCGTATCTTCTTGTCTCTTCTTGAATCTTCCCGTCTCTTCTCTTGTCTCATCTCTTCTCGTCTCTTCTAGTATCTTCTTGTCTCATCTCTTCTCAACTTTTCTCATATCTTTTCATATCTTCTTGTCTCGTCTCTTCTCTTGTCTTGTCTTTTAATATCTTCTAGTATCTTCTTGTCTCATCTCTTCTTGTCTTTTCTCAAATCTTCTTGTATCTTCTCTTCTCGAATCTTCTTGTATCTTCTTGTATCTCCTCTTTTCTTGTCTCAGCTCTTCTCTTGTCTCACCTTTTCTCATATCCTCTCGAATCTTCTTGTCTCTTCTCATCTCTTCTCTTTTCTTCTCTCCTCCTCTCTTCTCTCAGTGGGTTAAATTGAGCTGTAAGTCAGTTGTGTTGTGAGTGTCATTTCATGTTGTTTTCTGACCTCATGTGAAGGGGAAGTTTATAAATGGCATGTTTCTAGCTTCAGCGCTGATGGAGCTGTAAATGTCACAACATCCCAGCGCCTCGTTCCCAAACACACAGAAACAGAGGACATTGTAAAATATGAACTTTTTATTTTGTCTCTTTCACAGAGGACATATTCGAGACCTCTTCTCACATGAATCCGTTCCCATCTGTTCATCTTGTCTATTTTTATTGCAGTTATTTTTCAGAGAGCAGCTCTGTTATCTGCCGTATTCCCCCGGCGTCCCGTGACCCTCGGTAAGGATTGTCTTTTTAATTGCCTTTGTGGGTGATTCTCTTGAAAACTGTCCAGGAATGTCCGGGTCACATTCCCCCCTCAAATTCACATTACTCCAATGCTAAAGAGTCTAAAGAGTACATTGTGTTTTCTTTGGAATAGTGTGCATTAATGCATCATTCGTTATATGAACCTGCAATAAATAGAGTAATTTTTGTCTTTAACAGACCTGAAGCCTCAGTTTTGTCATGATAAATCCTAATTACTCAAATGGCCTTGTCAATTTTTCAAAAAATGCAATTAAACTGCAGATGAATAATAAAAACAAATGAAAAACATTGTCATTAGTGAATGATTCCCAAATGATAAGTGAAAGAAATGAAGCACTTAAGGGAGCATCATAGAGGCCATTTATGTAAATCAGTTTCATTGTTTGTCTAATTCTCAAAAACAGGACCGGCACACGTCACATATATTTAATGGCTCATTGATTGTTTTCCTTCATTTGGCTGCAAGTCACTTATAATGTTATCCAAGGTTTCTTGCATCTTGGACTGTTTTATTAATGATATTATTCTATAAATGAAAGCAGCTAAAGATAAACTTCTGCTGTTCTCCAATAATAGCAGAGCAGAAACCCAAAATATCATCGAGTCTCTCCAGAACTGTGTGTTTTTTAGGTTTCCTGAGCTCGGCTTTCGATAGTGGATGTCTTGATTCGCTCAATTACGTAGAGCCGTTCGTCCCGGCCGTTTGTTTTGTCTTGTTTTGGTGGTGGTCTGAGTTTGGTCTCGATCGCCGCAGGACAGCGGCTTGTTTTCCGCAGAGATGAATTGTCGGGGTGATGAAGCCCGGCAGACGCCACTGTCTCTGAGAGAGCAGAGGAAGAGATTCATTACTCCTCTGACTTCCCTACTGGCTCTCATTATTTCCTCATCTTCATCTCCTGGAGAAAGAGTACGGGCCGTCTGAGATCCATCAGCTCCCACACCGCCGGCCCCATCGAAGAAGATCAACACCGTCGCTGAAGGTGTGCGAGTCAGTCCTTGTAAAGACGTGCATAGAATGATCCTAAATGATAGTTTGGGAAATGAATGATTTAATGATTTATTAAAATATCCGTATGCACAAAAAATGTTACTAATTGTATCCCTCATTACGAATCTCAGTGTAAACAAGAACGCCTACAAGTATATCTTTATGGTTCTGTTTGCTTCGGACAGTGATATTCAAGACTTGTTTTGTGATCGTTGAATCGCAAGCAGCAGGACAGCGTATGAACCTGCGGCTAGAGCTTTCAAGCTACACCCATCAAACTCGGATCAGACCTTCAGACTGTTCTGACTCAATATGCTTTTTCTTTTCTAACTGATCTTAGATTTTCGTTAAACAGACGATCAAAACTACAAAAAGTCCCATAGACTTTCATTGAGGGGGTCAAAACTTGTTTATCACTAGCAAAGGTCAATGACTATCCTAGGACAACATACTAAAACATGCTAGTAACATGCTAATCATGCTAAAAACATGCTAATTCATGCTAACAATGTTTTAATCTTGCTGCAACAGGTTAGCAACATGCTAAAACATGCTAGCAATGTGTTAAATAATGTTAGAAACATGCTAGCGGTGTTAAACGTTATCAATTTACCAATTGAAGCTAGCAATGTATTAAATCATGTTAGCACCATGTTAAATCATGTCAAAAACATATTAGCAACATGTTAAATCATGCTAGCAACATGATAATTCATGCTAACAAAGTGATGATCACACTAGCAATAGGCTAGCAACTTGCTAAAACATTGTACCAATGTGCTAAATAATGGTAGAAACATGTTAGCAATGTGATAATACATGCTCGCAATGTATTAAATCATGTTAGCAACATGTTAAATCATGTCAACGACATTAGCAACATGTTATTCATGCTAGCAACATGCAAATTCATGCTAACAAAGTGTTAATCAGATAGCAATAGGCTAGCAACTTCTTAAATGTTAAATCATGTCAGCAATGTGTTAAATAATGTTAGAAACATGTTAGCAGACATGTTAATCCATGCTAGCAATCATGTCAACAACATATTAGCAACATGTTAAATCATGTTAGCAACATGTTAATAATGCTAACAAAGTGATAACTCATGTTAACAAAGTGATAATCACACTAACAATAGGCTAGCAACTTGTTAAAACATGCTAGCAAATGTGCTAAATCATGCCAGCAATGTGCTAAATAATGCTAGAAAAATGTTAACAATGTGTTAAATATGCTAGCAAAATGCCAAATCAAGCTAGCAATGTATTAAATCATGTTAGCACCATGTTAAATCATGTCAGCAACATATGACCAACATGCTAGCAACATGCTAACTCATTCTAGCATCATGTTTAATCATGATAGCAACATGTTAAATCATGCTAACAAAGTAATGATCACACTAGCAATAGGCAATAGCAACTTGCTAAAACATGGTAGCAATGTGTTAAATAATGGTATAAGCATGTTAGCAATGTGCTAATTCATGTTAGCAATGTATTAAATCATGTTAGCAACATGTTAAATCATGTCAACGACATTAGCAACATGCTAGCAACATGCAAATTCATGCTAACAAAGTGTTAATCACAATAGCAATAGGCTAGCAACTTCTTAAAACATATTAAATCATGCCAGCAATGTGTTAAATAATGTTAGAAACATGTTAGCAAACATGTTAATCTGTGCTAGCAATCATGTCAACAACATATTAGCACCATGTTAAATCATGTCAGCAACATGATCCAACAATCATGACCAACATGCTAACAACATGCTAACTCATTCTAGCATCATGTTAAATCATGATAGCAACATGTTAATCATGCTAGAAATGTATTAAATAATGTTATCAAAATGTTAAATTATTTTTTTGATCATGTTTATTGATTGCGTCATTTCTGACCTCTTTCTTTGCACGATCACATGGAATGACTTTGAGTTCTTTCCATAATGTGTAACAATAATGAAGGCGCCACGACTGCATCAGGCGACCCAGAAGAGTATAAACCAGTCTCTCTTCCTCCTGCTGTCAGGTGAGAATGTCTGCTGCATTATTCAGGACTTGTTTTGTGCTCGTTGAATGGCAAGCAGCAGGACGGCCTTCTGAAGCAAAGATGCACACGCATACGAACACGCGACACACGTGTCCTTCGCTGCTCGTTACTCTCAGAGATGATTGCGATCAGAAATGTGTGATAACTGATAATATTTCCCCTGAGACTTACATGTTGTAAAAGGCAAAGACCCTTGAAAATAGTGTTAGAATTAAGCTTAAAGAATTTTATGGGTTTTTATGATTTTAGAGTTTCTTTGTAGGAGTCAAAGATTAACTCACCTGACACTGAATATGAGGAAACACTGGCTGTGGTAAATAAGTAATAGTATCATTAGTTTATCTAGTTTATCATTGTCCACCACAAGATTAAAAGATGTAATCAGTACTGCTGCTGTAATTGTGATAAAGCTGCTTGTTTTAAAACTTTTTTAATTAACAGAAACTGAGAGTAATCTGGACAAATCTGTCTCAGTGTACTGTGTTGATATGAAAGGTTTTTTTCTGTATTGATTTTTCACAGACGTTTTTCCATATTTTGAATTTTGCATTCAGCAGATTAACTGTAAATTAATTAACCATGATTCATTTTGTGATTCCAGAAGTTATACGTTATAAAAACAATCATTAATGAGGGGATTTCAGTTTACATCTTCATTAGGTTTTTTTCTACCAATTTGTTAATCATGTTAGTAATGTTTTAAATCATGCTAGCAATCTGTTAGCAACATGCTAGTCATGCTAACAACATGCTAGTCATGCTAACGATATGCTAATCATGCTAACAACATGCTAGTCATGCTAGCAACATGCTAAGCATCCTACATGCTAAAACATGCTAGCAATGTGTTAAATCATGCTACCAAAATGTTAAAGAATGCAACAATGTGTTAAAACCATAGACTGTAAAAAAAATATGGACGACGCACCTCTACTCTCTTCCATTGTAGAAAAGTGAAGTTGTCAGTGTCCCAATATGGTGCAGACATCTTGTGGCAACATGTTAAATCATGTCAGCAACATATTAGCAAAATGCTAAATCGTGCTATCAACTTGCTAACTCATACTAGCATCGTGCTAAATCCCACTTGCAACATGCTAATCATGCAACCAACTTGTTAAACATGTTAGCAATGTGTTACATCATGCGAACAATCTGCTAGCAACATGCTACTCATGCTAACAACATTCTAATCATGTTAACAACATGCTAGTCATTCTAACAGTATGTTAATCTTGTTAACAACATGGTAAAACATGCTAGCAGTGTGTTAAATCATTCTAGCAACATCCTAAAACATGCTAGCAATGTGTTAAATCATTCTAGCAACATCCTAAAACATGCTAGCAATGTGTTAAATCATGCTACCAACATGCTAAAGCATGCTAACAATGTGTTAAATCCATAGACTGTAAAAAAAAAAAAAAATATGGACGACGCACCTCCACTCTCTTCCATTGAAGAAAAGTGAAGCCACTAATATCCCAATATGTTGAAGACATCTTGTGGCAACATGTTAAATCATGTCAGCAACATATTAGCAACATGTTAAATCGTGCTGTCAACTTGCTAACTCATACTAGCATCGTGCTAAATCACACTTGCAACATGATAGCAACCAACTTGTTAAACATGTTAGCAATGTGTTACATCATGCAAGCAATCTGCTAGCAACATACTAATCATGCTAGCAAAACATTCTAATCATGTTAACAACATGCTAGTCATTCTAAAAGTATATTAATCATGTTAACAACATGGTAAAACATGCTAGCAGAAACGTGAAGCCACCAATGTCCCAATATGTTGAAGACATCTTGTGGCAACATGTTAAGTCATGTCAGCAACATATTAGCAACATGTTAAATCGTGCTGTCAACTTGCTAACTCATACTAGCATCGTGCTAAATCACACTTGCAACATGATAGCAACCAACTTGTTAAACATGTTAGCAATGTGTTACATCATGCAAGCAATCTGCTAGTAACATACTAATCATGCTAGCAACATTCTAATCATGTTAACAACATGCTAGTCATTCTAAAAGTATGTTAATCATGTTAACAACATGGTAAAACATGCTAGCAATGTGTTAAATCATGCTAGCAACATACTAAAACATGCTAGCAATGTGTTAAATCATGCTACCAACATGCTAAAGCATGCTAACAATGTGTTAAATCCATAGACTGTAAAAAAAAAAAAAAAAGTATGGACGACACACCTCCACTCTCTTCCATTGAAGAAAAATTAAGCCGCCAATGTCCCAACATGGCGCAGATATCTTGTGGCAACATGTTAAGTCATGTCAGCAACATATTAAATCGTGCTATCAGCATGCTAACTCATGCTAGCATTGTGCTAAATCCCACTAGCAAAAATGCAAATAATGCTACCAACTTGTTATGATAGTAATGCCAACAATATGCTAATCATGTTAACAACATGTTCATATTAACAACATGCTAATCGTCCTAGGAACATGCTAAAACATGTTAGCAATGTGTTAAATCATAGTAGCAACATGCTAAAGCATGCTAACAATTTGTTAAAACTATAGACTCTAAAAAAAATATGAACAATGCAACTCCACTCTCTTCCATTGAAGAAAAATGAAGCCGCCAATGTCCCAATATGGCGCTGATATCTTGTGCTGATTTGGGACCTGAGTCTGCGCAGTAGTGAGCATGAAGTAGATCCGCGGTATCAAGGCCCCGCCCACACTCCCGCAGAATCGTTTAGTACAGTTTACTGCAAAACAACTCATTATGTCGGTGTAAAAAAAACAATTATGGAAATGTAGAAATGAAAGTTAAAGCTCCAATCTCCTCCTGAAAATCCTGAAAAAAAAGTCAGCTGGTGCCTCAGTGACTCAGAGATGCTGTCAATCATGATGTCACACCCCTGTTTTTACAGCATAAAAAAACCTAACTAAAAACAAACTTATTTTTTAAAAAATGAAAACATTTGAATTTACATCAGCGTGGTAAAAACTACATAAAACGACATAAACCATTTTTTTAAAAAAATCATTTGAAGTGTAATTTAATTGTTTAATTATGACATGTTTGAATTTACACAGCGCTTTATTCAGTACAGATTGTTTCAAAGCAGCTTTTTTTTTACTGTAATACTGCAATAATCTTTAATGTGGCAATGCTTCTCAGTACAGAAAAATTATGATATTTTAAGTCATTTTGCTTCTCCAGTAAATGTATCTTGATTTAAGAATGATTAGATATTTGTGCCTGAAAACAAGACAGAAACACTGAGGAAGAACATCATTTTTTTGCAGTGTATAATCAGTCTCAGATATGAGACGTTTTTTGACTGCAAAGTTGCACTTGTTTACAAGAACCCTTCTTTAATGAAGTCCATACAGTAGATTCACATTCATGAATAATGGACCAGGAAAGCTTCCAATTATGAGCGCAGCTTCCATATTCTTTTATGAAGTTGACAGTTATATCATGGAAGCGTGTTATAAAAGCCTGCGGTTTGTGATGGAGAGGATCCATCGATTGGGTTTGCTGAATGCATAATTGCAGACGAGGGAATTCGGTCTGCGTGCGTTTTAATGTGTCGCATTCTAAGCTGATTCCTTTCTTGGAGCAGCTTTCATCTGAAAACTGATTCCAGCGCAGTATCGTTCTCGTCGGGCGAAACGAACACTTCATCTCGCTGCTGCAAGGATCACGATTTCAGCAGCCGCTCCTGATATGTGCGATCATCCATCAAGCGTGCTGAGAAATGTGTGTTTGCAGCTCAGCCGGGGGCAAAAGGTCACTACTTATTCTCCTTTTCTGTACAGGCAAGACCACGGGCTGTTTGTAGATGCACACGGTGATGATAAAGTTATTGGTTTAGTTGCAGGTAAAAGCCTTTTTCACCCTTAAACCATCTAAACTGCTGAATCTGCCATCAGTGTTTACTCACTGTTACTATTGCTCAACACTGTAAAAAATTAAGTTCTTACTCAGTATTTCTGTACCTTTCTGGGAATGACCCATGATGTTTCTCCTGTTTTTTTGCCAGAGTATCCGAGGCATGAGCTGTAAAGGCTCCACCCTCTTCTGGAAAGAGGGGCGGGGTTAGCAGCTCATTTGCATTTAAAGATACGCACACAAAAACAAAATGTTGCTATACTATTTTTTTAAGATAAAATTCTGGCAACCGCAGCTGTCGATTTTTTTTTTTTTTTTTTTTTTTACCATAAATTTCAGTGATTTATTTATTTTTGTACAGTGTAATGTTAGAGATTTGGACAAATGACTTATAGTTAATGAGTGTTTCTTCAGAAAATGTTTTCTGCTGATGTGCATCTTCTGTAGTGTGTAGTTTGTTATTTATTCATAAACATGAAGTGGGTGCTGGGAGCAAACAGGGATAAATATGTAAATTTGTGCAGTGGCTTAAGAATGTGATGAATTTCAAACAAACTATCATTAACCTTTTGCTACAGCGTGGCCATTTTGATGCCGTGTAATTACCTGCGATGCAAAGCAGGAGTTTTGCTTGATTTGTGTGCTTTTATTCTACAGCTACAGATGGAAATGTGTTTCATGTACAGTATATATGAAACAGGTTTGGTCCTCCATAGTGATCATGTTGGAAGGGCAAGTAAAAATCTACAATAAGGGCATCAGGAACGGTTCTTATTGTTGAGTTTAATCCATGTTAAAGAACTTCACAGAATGATGCGACTGAAGCAGCATGACAGCGCTGGCCTTTAATAAGCATGTGGAGGGTAAAAATCGAGCTGCGTTTCTCTTCACTGTATCTCTCCGTTAGATGCTTTCACAACAGTGACGGCGCAGACTGTGGGTTTAATCAAACACACAGCGATCTCCTGCTGTAATCTATAGCCGTCATTATAGAAAAAACACCCATCAGGCCTATCAAGCTGTCGGTTAGAGCGCTGGAATTAAATTCACCCCGACCGGGCGACACTAATCAGTGTCCTGACTGGATTACACACGACACCGGCGACCCGGGTGACATTTGTGCGGCCATTTTCTGAATAAAAATAGTCACTTTGAGGGGAAAAAATCAGCTATTAGTTTCCATTAGGGGAAAAAATAGACTGAACTTTTGCAAATTAATGAGACAAATGAAGCGGAATTATCATATTTTCTAAAGACAATTAGTGGGGTTTACTGTTTAAAAGTCTGGATTTTTATTTTAATTAATTAATTAATTTATTTATTTTTTGGTGAAATAAATACATAAATAAAGAAGAAAGCCAAAATATTAAATGCCATGGATGAATATTTATGGAGTAATCCACTATTTTTGTAGAGGGGGTAAAAATTTTAATTTTATATTTGGAGCCAAATTACAGGAGGAGAAAAATGACTTTAGAAAGATGGCAGCTTCATTATTGTATTTTTACACAGAGATCTGTAGGTCTGTTAGTAAAATCTGCTGACTCTAGCAATTCTTGTTGCATTATATGCCAATGGTGAAACTTCAAAAATGGAAAAAAAGCATTTTTTTCAAAGTTTGCATGTCTGTAACTCAAGAATTAATTATCTCAATATCCTTTTAGATTTGGATTCTTAACAAACTTTTCTTTTGATATCTTCATTTTAATGCACAATATGGTTTAATTCCAGAGATATGGGCATCTCAGTGTGGCTCCATGAGTAAAACATGAGTGTTCACATTTTCGGTTGTCAAAAACCAAATGTGGGTCACTTGATACTTTTTGTCTTTTAAAGAGGAATATCTGAAGAACAAATAATGTTGAAACTAGAAATGTATCTTGTTTCCCTCTATCAAAACATTTGCATAGAACGTACCTGTCTGAGTGACAAATATATTTGTTTTCCAAAGTTTGCATGCCTGTAACTCAAGAAGTATTAAAGATGTCTTAATATCCTTTTAGATTCTGATTCTTAAGAAACTTTTCTCTTGGTATCTTCATTTTTAAGGCCCTATATGGTTCAGTCCCAGAGATATGAGGATCTCAATGTGGCTCCATGAGTAAATTGTTGTATTTTACCCATTTTCAGTGGTCAAAAACCAAATGTGGGTGACTTTGCATCCAGCTGATACTTTTTTTCTTTTAAAGAGGAATATCTGAAGAACAAATAATGTTGAAAGTAGAAATGTATAATGTTTTACCCTCTGCTATGTGCCTGAGAGCCAAACATGTTCTTTTTCCAAAATTTGCATGCCTGTAACTCAAGAAGTATTAAAGATATCTTAATATCCTTCTAGATTCTGGTTCTCAACAAACTTTTCTCTTGGTATCTTCATTTTTAAGGCCCTCATTGGTTCAGTCCCAGAGATATGAGGATCTTAATGTGGCTCCATGAGTAAATTGTTGAATTTTACCCATTTTCAGTGGTCAAAAACCAAATGTGGGTGACTTTGCATACAGCTGATTTTATTTAAACATGAATGTCACTATTAATAATTATGTACACTAGCAATACTGGAAATAAAATCCTATAGACCTCATGTGAGATTCAGGTGTCGCAGTGAACTATGCAGCAGATATAACTCATATCTAGTTGCATAATCAATAAAAACCTTCGTTCCAGCTGAAACAAAAATGGCAGGCAAGCTCTGAATTGGTTCCACATCGGCGTAATGAATCAGTGTATTTATTTAGAGCAATCTGCTCTGCCAAAATGGGCCGACTCAATCGCTTCATTGTGTGCGTGTAGCTGTCTTCGTAAAGGTAATTGCTCCTACCTGCGTGGCGATAATGGATCCTGGATGAAGTATTGACCGCCCCTAGATTTTGATTAAGGGCCTGCGGGGCAGAACATGTCTTAATGAAAGTGAGGAATCAGCATTCAAGGTGGCAGTGTCCACTTGCTGATTACATTTGGGTCTTCGGTGGATTCGGCGAGCGAGAGGAGACACTTAAATCTTTGCCGATGAACATTTTCTGTGTGTTCTATATTTCTTAATGGTATAAGTAGAGGATGTTATTTGAGTCGTTATGGGATGAAAAGGTCAGTACTAATCAGTTTTGATTCAGATCCATGATATCTCACATTCGCTGGTCAAACTCGCTGGAGTTCATGATGACTTCATTGCACTAAGTATCTCACCCGGTTATGCAAATGCATGTCTTTAAAGTATTAATAGCAAGAATTAGCAAGTGAAATGACATCAGATTTACTTAAAGTGTCATTTGGATTTCACGCTCGAGAACGTTTCCGTGAGAAACCAGTAAATCTGTCCAATTCAGCGCTCTGTCAAACACGGGTTAATCACCCATCACAAAGAAGAATCACGTGTAGAATCTCTTTAATATCTCAATCATTTCTCCTCGACAGATATGGGAAGTAATAGAGAACAAACTCCAGAGAAAAAAGCTTGATAATCTCACACGCGGCTTCTCTACAGATCTCAACAACGTTTCTCATCAGATTCTTCAGTCTGCAGTGATCTGAGCTGCTCTCCACATTAATGTCGCAGCTCCAGACTCTTATTGTTTGACTATTGACTCATTTGTGTCTTTTTTGCCTCTAGGTGGTTTAGGAGAACCATGAAGCATATCTCAAAATCAAAAAAAGATGTTTCTCCTGAGAAAAAGACAGCATATATATATATATATATATATATATATGTGTGTGTGTGTGTGTACATGTTTATTAATGGAGCTGATATGTTTATTAAGGCAGCTACAACTGAGAAAGAAAACAAAATTGCTCAACACCGTCAGTTTTTGTCAACTCCGTCAGTATTTGTCAACACCGTCAGTTTTTGTCAACTTCTTCAATATTTTTCAACACCGTCAGTTTTTGTCAACTCTGTCAGTATTTGTCAACACCGTCAGTTTTTGTCAACTTTATCAGTATTTGTCAACTCCGTCAGTTTTTGTCAACTTCTTCAATATTTTTCAACACCGTCAGTTTTTGTCAACTCCGTCAGTATTTGTCAACACCGTCAGTTTTTGTCAACTTTATCAGTATTTGTCAACTCCGTCAGTTTTTGTCAACTTCTTCAATATTTTTCAACACCGTCAGTTTTTGTCAACTCCGTCAGTATTTGTCAACACCGTCAGTTTTTGTCAACTTCTTCAATATTTGTCAACTCCGTCAGTATTTGTCAACACCGTCAGTATTGGTCAACTCTGTCAGTATTTGTCAACACCGTCAGTATTGGTCAACACCGTCAGTATTGGTCAACTCCATCAGTATTTGTCAACACCGTCAGTATTTGTCAACACCGTCAGTATTTGTCAACACCGTCAGTTTTTGTCAACACCGTCAGTTTTTGTCAACACCGTCAGTATTTGTCAACACCGTCAGTATTTGTCAACACCGTCAGTTTTTGTCAACTCCGTCAGTATTTGTCAACACCGTCAGTATTTGTCAACACCGTCAGTTTTTGTCAACACCGTCAGTTTTTGTCAACACCGTCAGTATTTGTCAACACCGTCAGTATTTGTCAACTCTGTCAGTTTTTGTCAACTTCTTCAATATTTTTCAACACCGTCAGTTTTTGTCAACTCCGTCAGTATTTGTCAACTCCGTCAGTTTTTGTCAACTTCTTCAATATTTGTCAACTCCGTCAGTATTGGTCAACTCCGTCAGTATTTGTCAACACCGTCAGTATTGGTCAACTCCGTCAGTATTGGTCAACTCCGTCAGTATTTGTCAACACCGTCAGTATTTGTCAACACCATCAGTATTGGTCAACTCCGTCAGTATTGGTCAACACCGTCAGTTTTTGTCAACTCCGTCAGTATTTGTCAACACCGTCAGTTTTTGTCAACTCCTTCAATATTTGTCAACTCCGTCAGTTTTTGTCAACTCCGTCAGTATTTGTCAACTCCGTCAGTTTTTGTCAACTCCTTCAATATTTGTCAACTCCGTCAGTTTTTGTCAACTCCGTCAGTATTGGTCAACACCGTCAGTATTGGTCAACTCCATCAGTATTTGTCAACACCGTCAGTATTTGTCAACACCGTCAGTTTTTGTCAACTCCGTCAGTATTTGTCAACACTGTCAGTATTTGTCAACTCTGTCAGTTTTTGTCAACTCCGTCAGTTTTTGTCAACTTCTTCAATATTTTTCAACACCGTCAGTTTTTGTCAACTCCGTCAGTATTTGTCAACTCCGTCAGTTTTTGTCAACTTCTTCAATATTTGTCAACTCCGTCAGTATTGGTCAACTCCGTCAGTATTGGTCAACTCCGTCAGTATTTGTCAACACCGTCAGTATTGGTCAACTCCGTCAGTATTTGTCAACACCGTCAGTATTGGTCAACTCCGTCAGTATTGGTCAACTCCGTCAGTATTTGTCAACACCGTCAGTTTTTGTCAACTCCGTCAGTATTTGTCAACTCCGTCAGTTTTTGTCAACTCCGTCAGTTTTTGTCAACACCGTCAGTATTTGTCAACACCGTCAGTTTTTTTCAGAAAAACCTGTTCCCTTACATTGTTCATTAGCTGAGACCCTTGTCTACAAATATATCAGTTTAAAAATAATGTATTATTAAATAATAAAAACTACCTTCTAAAACATGTTTTGTCCCTTATCTCAAGAATCAGTGATATATATATATATATATATATATATATATATATATAAATTTTTGGGTGAACTATCCCTTTATCCAAGTTTAGTGTTCTTTTGTTCCCTTATATTTAAGATATTTAAAAAATATAAAATATTTTAATGGTTTAATCAAACTTGTAGGGTCATTAAAAACAAATATTCCCTCTGGTCATCATTTTTGCCCACTACTGTAGATACTCTAGTAGAAACATCGCAACTTCAACAAAATCTACCTGAAATTTCCTTTAAGTCTCAAGAGCAATGAACCTCTGATCAATCTCTGTCCGGTGGGAATAAATGTGGGCTAAAACTGATCAGACGGGCTGATGTTTCTGGTGGTCCATTGTGAAGGCCAGCAGGAGTGTGTTCGGTGTCCCTCGCGTGAAGGATCGTCCTGCCAGGTCATTGATCAACAACGTCAATCTGTCCTCCAGAGGGAAGTATAAATAGAACGAAGCCGGCAGCACCTGAAATGATGCTATTTCTCCTCTTGGAAAAGCCGATGAAAGTGTTGAGTGATTTTGTCCGTCACAGTATTTCACTCTCTCTGTTTCCATCACTGTGACAGCGGAGCAAATCTTTATCTTCTGTTGCTAGTCGAGCAGATTCACACGTGTACAGAACTGATGCTACTTTAACCTGTTAACTGCATTTTTTGACTGACATGTGAGCAGCACCAGAGTTTACTGTAAAGAAAATGTACATGTCAAGTGTCACTGACACTTCACAGGCTAAAATATTTGCATGATTTATGAGGATTTTAGTGATGGAAAGGTGACTTTCCTCACACTCAAGTGAACCTGCATGACTTTATTTCCTCCATGTCTTCTGGTGTAAGTTGCATGAACGATATACGTTGTTTTTGTTCCTGTATTGAGATGCTGTTCGGTGTCTCATCAGATCTGGACGACCCTGTGGTGACGGTTCATCAGAGTATAGGTGAAGCGAAAGAGCAGTTCTACTACGAGCGGACGGTGTTCCTGCGTTGTGTGGCCAACTCCAACCCTCCCATCCGCTACAGCTGGCACCGAGGACGAGACGTTCTCTCGCAAGGATCCGATAAAGGTGTGGAGATCTACGAGCCCTTCTTTACCCAGGTAAGAATGTAACCCTTGCTGAAAATACTGTGGTAATACTATGTTTTCATCAAAATCAAGTGAGTTTGTGCTTAAAACAAGAACAAATATCTGCCAATGGAGTCAGAAAAATAATCTTAATTCAAAGCGAAAACAAAGATTTTTTGAGTAGATTTTACAACAAAATACTTTATTCAGTGTGTTACTTTGTAATTACTTGTGAAATTTACTAGCATTTGTTTTTAAGTGAAAATGTTTGTTTTTTTAACTGCATACTAAAAAAATAATGCTTTTATTCATCAAGGATGCATTAAATTGATCAAAAGTGACAGTAAAGACATTTATAATGTTACAAAAGTTTCTATTTCAAATAAATGCTGTTCTTTTGAACTTTCTATTCATCAAAGAAATGTATCACAGTTTCCACACAAATATGACTCTTTTCAACATTGATAATAATCATAAATGTTTCTTGATCATCAAATCATCATATCAGAATGATTTCTGAAGGATCATGTGACACTGAAGACTGGAGTAATGATGCTGAAAATTCAGCTTTGATCACAGGAATAAATTACACTTTACTATATATTCACATAGAAAACAGCTGTTTTACATTGGAATAAAATTTCACAATTTTTACTGTAGTTTTGATCAAATAAACGCAGCTTTGGTGAGCAGAAGAGAATCTTTCAAAAACATTAAAACATCATTCCGGCCAAGTCAAAACATAGTAATACTATGGTGTTTTCTTGTCTGTTTTTGTTGGTTGGAGTGAAAAGTAAAGTATTTATTTCAATATTTATATCTAGCTGAACTGGAATCAGTTTAATTAGTTGTAGCAACAGTATGTGAGGACTGTTAGCAGGCAAATGTTGTGTTTTTCACTAAAACTCTGTCATTTTAAACCCAGCACGAGATAATTAGCTCTTATCTCAGCACCTCCTCAGAAAGAGCACAGATCAGCGTCTGAAGCCTTTTTGCATTTGCTTTGTCGCTAAACGCCATCTTACCATTTCACACGCGCTTCAGGCCGGCGAGAAAAGAGAAACGCGGCGCTAGCGTGTGTCAGTGGAAGCCGTCAGGAGCTCGTGTTGTTTCCGCTGTAGTTGTCATGAGAACAGCGGCGCAATCGTCTCAAACCCGTCCTGTCTGTCTGTTTCTCTTTATCATGTGTTTGTCACAGGAGGAACTGAGAATCCAGCCTCGCTCACACCACGTTTTGCTAAAGTTAAGAAATCTTTATTTCCTACTGTTCTCGGAACATTCAAAACGTCCAGTTTTTTTTTTTTTTTAAATTAACATTCCATTTTGCAAACTTAATGGACTTTTAAATGTTCTCTGAACATTCAGAAACAAGTAGTTACATTTAAATATCCAAATAAAATGTTTCAGATAAACATTCCATGAATGATGTATAAATAGAAAAAAACATTATTAAAGACCAGATAACTCTGAACGAACGTTCTATTAAGGAAGTTCTATCAAGTTTGTTCATAACTTTGAGAGAACCTTGTGAGAACGTTCCCTTGTTATCTTTTGAAATCTGTTTATTGATTATTCATCTGTATGTGCACTCTAAGAAAAAACATTACATTTTATTTTGATGGTCCACTGTAGACATTCTACTAACTATAAGTAACTTTACAACTACATGTCAGCTAACTCTCATCAGAGTATTAGTAGACTGTAAGGCGAGGGTTAGTAGAGTAAGTTGACTTGGACTTGCAAAGTTACTTCAAAATGTCAAGGTAAAGTGTCAGCAGATTTGAGTACAGGTACAGGCCAAATACTTCTGTCAGTATAAGTCAAGTATACTTAAGTGCAATTTTAAAAGGGTCATGAATTGAGAAATCAACTTTTCCTTGAGCTTTTGATATATAAGAGGTCATCTTATTATAAGAATATCCTGTACGTTTCAGAACTGAAAACATGTTAGTCCAATAAAAGCTTTTATTGACACCAGACCCAGAGAACGACTGATCCTGGAATAGATAGGTGAAACTCCGCCTCCACAGAAGAAATCAACGCCTACTTCATCATTGTAATGTTAGCTCCACCTACTGGTGTGTTAGTGAGATGAGGAGGAGAGAAGAGCAATACAGGACTAAAATAACATTACCTTTCAAAGGATCCTAATGCTAGAAATATGGTTATTTATTTTAAACAGTGTGAATGTCTCAGTTGAGCTTTATTTATTTGTATTCGGTACATTTCACTGTGGATTCTTTGGTAAATCAATCGCATTACAGACTTTAGACTTTTACGATATGGACTCGACAGTAATGCAACAACATGTCAGTAACTGTGTTCATTCTAATGCCTGATCTGATATTAATGATTCATGTACAGTCAGATGATCTTTGTCTATGTGAATCAAACCAGCGACTAAATGGTCAACTTCACGTTGTTTCTCTTAGTAGGATGAAAATAATCTGTTATTTAACTGGTGATTAAATGATATATAGAAAGCGATCAAAGAACGCTCCCTTTACAATCGCTGGAGCTGTCAATCAAACAGAGCGAGTTTATCAGTGACCGAGTTCTGGACTCGTGGCAAAACTCCCATTTTATTCAACGAATCTCTTAGTTACATCACGTTTGCACTGTTAGTTATGATGAAAGCATTCGTTAGTGTGACGAGATCACTGCTTTCATGAGCTCAACAAAATGTCTGTGATCGACTACAATGTTCATCACTGCAACCTTTCATGCCATGATCTAAATATAATGCCATAGATCTAAATGTAGTGCAACACTTTTCACGATTAGTTAACCTTGAGAGCTGTAATAGTAAAAACGTGCTAAAAGTTTTTGAGAGAGTAATACTTGGAAAGATGTCAGCCAATCACAGCAGTGGGCGTTTCCACTGAAGTCTCACAGCAGACACGCCCCTTAAAACAGAGCGCTCAAATCAGATGCTAAAATCAGGATAGGAAAAATGCCTTTTATTTCTAAATTATGACAAATTTTGATGTAAAAATCATACTAACATTATAAGTGCACCCCAGGAAACATTATAAAACAATAAAACAACACAGTTCATGACCCCCTTAAGTATATACATAAGTACATAAAAAGTAGACTGAAAGTATTCTTTCTCATTTTTAGTTTAAAAGAAGTATACTAATAGCACACTTGCATAATTGCATAATACTTTCATGTTTAATGGGTTATTTCATTTTTTTTCTACTGATAAACTATGTTTAATTCATTAAATGTAATTTAAATGAAAAATTAAATGAAACAAAATTAATTAATTAAAAGTAAATCCATCCAATGATCCCATGATGTGATGATTCTATATATGAAGCACCTGAAAGGTTCCATATAGAAGCTTTTCATCTTAGAATTCTGATATATGACTATAATAATCAAAGTTCAGTGATAAAACCATCCGATAACAGTTATTTTTCAGCACACGTACACACACTTCTCCTATTTAGACACATTCATTCTTTCTGCCTCTCTGATCTCGTTTGTGGATTTTTATTCCAATTGGTTTCCCATCAGGAGCTCGACAGGCGAACGGCGAGGACAGCGTGCGCCGATATCAGCCCGACACAGACGAGGAGCTGACATAGACAGAGGTGCCGTTCGCCTAATGAAATTACGTTCGGGGAGAGGGTGAATGATCGTCGGAATATGAAAGCGAGGGAAGCTCTTAGTTGCGAGGATCTGTCTGATATTCTAATCTACTGTGATGAGTGGGACGCCACATCAAAGCCAGCCGGTCTGTGTCTCGTTCGGATGGGGAGATGCTTTACAAGCCTTCAGGACGGATGGGCCTAAAGACCCCCCGCGTCTCAAACACGATAAGGCGCCGCCGACGCAGTTATCGTTTCCGCAAATTAAAATTCCAAAGGTTGGCTTTGAAATGAGGAACGCAGCTCAGTCGCGTCGCGGTGAATGGATTTGCAGTGGAACGGTAATGAGATGCAGATTAATGATGAACTCGCGGCGCTGATGAAAGCTGTCGGCGACGGCCGGGACGCATGCCTTCGAGCGCGTCGTGCAGACGTTTCACTGATGCTTTTTTCATACTTTGAAAAGTTCATTATATAATGCTGTACAGCGAATGCATGTTCTTCAGTTTTTTGTTTTATATATCAGGGTTTAGTGGCTGTTAATCTGTCATTTTCATTTAGTAAACCAACACTCAAAACACAGGCCTTGAATTGCATATAAACATAAACTAATAAACTTAAAAGGATTAGTTCACTTCAGAATTCAAATTTCCTGATAATTTACTCACCCCCATGTCATCCAAGATGTTCATGACTTTCTTTCTTCAGTTGAAAAGAAATGAAGGTTTTTGAGGAAAACATTCCAGGATGTTTCTCCATATAGTGGACTTATATATATATATATATATATATATATATATATATATATATATAAGCCACGCATTACGTAATCACGTTAGAAAGGTCACGCGTGATGTAGGCGGAAGTTCTGATCCAGTGTTTACAAAGCGAACGTGCAAAGACTTAGTCAAACGGCCTTTACAAAAAAGGTAAAACAACGATGTTGGACAATTTTGACCTTTGACGCGTGACCTTTCCAACGTGAACTTTTTTGCCGTTTTCCTATCAAACGGCAAAATTTGACAAGAATAAAAGTCATAGCTTGCATCACTGGATATTAGTGTTTAACATTTCTGCCATACACAGTTGTCTGATATTTTATGTTTATCTATAACGTTTAACTTATTTAATTGAAACCACTGTTATTTTAATATCATTCAGATAGTATTATATTTTTAGTTAATATTTAGAATTTATTAGTTTTTTAATGTCTATGTAATTTTTATTCAGTTTTATTTCAGTTTGAGTTATTTTAGTACATCAAGTTAAACTAAATGAGCTGAACTAAAATTCAAGTTCAAGTTTTTTTATATATTTATGTCAGTTAGTGTTTATTTCAAGCAACAGAACAACAAAATGTTTCTTGTTTCGTCACATTCAGTTATGAACGATTCAATTCAAAACGGCGTAATTTGACACAAAAGTTGAGTGGTTTGCATCAGTCTTTTAACATTTCTATCATAACACAGTTGTCTGATATTATCTTACCTCACACTCTTTCAGCATTAAAACTGAAGCGTCGCCTGGAATTCATGTTTGGAATCTGTGAACAGTGAAGCTCCGCCTTCTTTCATTTGATTGGTCCTCTCACTCACTGTGACATTGATGAGCGCTGAGGCAGACCAGCCTAAAAATTCACTTTTAGAACTTTTTGTCAACAAATATGGAGCCCCGCACGACATGCAAGAAAAAAAAATTAAATCGTGCGCACGATTTACTATTTTGTTCCCTCGATTTATAAATCATGTGCATGCGCAAATCAAGGGAGCGAAATAGTAAATCATGCGCACGACTTAGTAAATCGAGGGACCGAATAGTAAATCGTGCGCACGACTTAGTAAATCGAGGGAATGAATAGTAAATCGTGCGCACGACTTAGTAAATCGAGGGAACGAGTAGTAAATTGTGCGCACGACTTAGTAAATCGAGGGAACAAAATAGTAAATCGTGTGCACGACTTAGTAAATCGAGGGAACGAATAGTAAATCGTGCGCACGACTTAGTAAATCGAGGGAACAAAATAGTAAATCGTTCGTACGACTTAGTAAATCGAGGGAACGAAATAGTAAATCGTTCGTACGACTTAGTAAATCGAGGGAACAAAATAGTAAATCGTTCGTACGACTTAGTAAATCGAGGGAACGAAATAGTAAATCATGCGTATGACTTAGTAAATCGAGGGAACGAAATAGTAAATTGTGCGTACGACTTAGTAAACCGAGGGAACGAAATAATAAATTGTGCGTATGACTTAGTAAACTGAGGGAACGAATAGTAAATCGTGCGCACGACTTAGTAAATCGAGGGAACGAAATAGTAAATTGTGCGCACAACTTAGTAAACCGAGGGAACGAAATAATAAATTGTGCGTACGACTTAGTAAATCGAGGGAACGAAATAGTAAATCGTGCACACGACTTAGTAAATCGAAAGGACGAAATAGTAAATCGTGCATATGACTTAGTAAATCGAGGTTGAATCAATTTCAACTGCATCTTTTCTATTGAGCACACATTTGCACACACATCTCTCTATCTCTCGCTCTGAGCTCCAGGGGGAAACGAAGATCCTGAAGTTGAAGAACCTGAGACCCAAGGACTACGCCAACTACAGCTGCATTGCCTCCGTCAGGAACGTGTGCGGCATCGCTGACCGCAAAGTCGTCTTCAGACTGACCAATAAAACAGGTGAGGCTCTTCAGGTGCTTTTTTGTTCTTCGCTTAGGGGTAAAAAGAAATTTGAAATACCTTTGCAGTGATTATACTGTTAGCGAACACCCCGACACAGCCAACATTTACAAAAACTTGTACTGCGCGCTTTCCTCTCAGCAACAAAATAAATGGACTGAACAGAAGAAATGAACTGGAGAAGATTTACAACTTAAAGAAGGCAGAGCCTCAGAGCCACACCCACCTATTACATCATCGTCATTCAGTTAAAGAAAGCTATTTTCAATACGTGGTTCTGGCATGAAACTCTAGATGGCGCATGCTGATAGGTCCTTAACTCAATTTGGTAGCGATCACATCGTTATCTACACAGTGCAGCTGATTGGTTGCTGTTGCATTAGGCGGCCAGTGAGCTGCAGCTCAACATTCAAATACTGGTTGTGTTGCTGTTAGCAGTCTGCAGCATAGTCATAGGCCACTAGAGTTAAGCCATTTGGCAAAATTGACAAATCTTGTTTTTTTGTTGTTGTTGTTGTTGTTGTTTTTTATGGAATATTGCAGTGTTTATTCTAAATGATTTATTGGTGCACATCATTATTGTTTTATATTCATGTTCCTCGAGGGCGGGGCAACCTGTCACTTATATGAGATCCACCAATAGCAGACCACCACCATCCAATCAGTTCCCCACGGACAAAATCAAGCCCCGCCCTACATTTGTTCTTGTTCCAGAAGCGTTTCACTCATAAATTCGGCACAATAGGGGAAAAAAGACTACGTTTTAATCCAACTTTTACGATAATTACCTTGCACTTTCAAAATAAAAGGCGTAAACATCACACTGTTACAAACAAACCATTCTGCTCAATGACTCCTGAGTTCCCGTGTGCTTCTGCAGCTCCAGCCTCCATAAAGCTGTTGGTGGAGGATCCGATTGTGGTGAATCCAGGGCAGACGGTGTCTCTGGTGTGCATCACCACAGGAGGAGAGCCGACGCCGACCCTCACCTGGACCAGCAGCTCCGGTTCGCTGCCAGAGAAGAGTGTGGTGAAGGACGGCACCCTCACGCTGCCCGCCGTCTCCTCCGAGGACGCCGGCGTCTACAGCTGCGTCGCCAGCAACAACGTGGGCAACCCGGCCAAGAAGTCCACTACCATCATCGTTCGAGGTAAAAAGCATTGATTGATTTCACTTCTGAGGATAGCAATATTATCCATTATATTTAAGATTTATGCATTTTGCAGATTCTTTTATGCAAAGCGATTCACAAGAGAGGAATAAAGCAATTCATCAAGGAGTCAACAATATTTGTACTATACAATGACAGGTTTATTTGTCAACTAGATTAGGAAGCAAACTAGAGAAGAAGTTTCGTGTGTGTGTGTGAGAGAGTGAGTGTGTGTGACCAGTCCGCTGTGATTTTAAATACTGATTGTCACACTAAAGGAGCTCCTTGTGAAACGATGTTTCTCGTGGCACTTTGAGCCTGTCAGCATGTGAAATGTAGATTAGATTTCATATCACAGCTCTCATTTGGCTGTGAAGGACAGAGCCTTCGGCACATTACAGCCTAAATGATCATTAAAGGCACAATTACAATGAAGTCATTTGGGTGAATCTCATGAAACTGTCAAGAAATGTATTTTGTGCAAAGAAAATTAAGCCTGTTTTTTGCATAGTGTCATTTCATTTCATGACAGTTAAATATATCCATCCATCCATCCATCCATTCTTTACATTCTAAATAACTGTAATGCATAAAAAAAATAAGCATTAAATATGCATTAATAAATAATTTATTTTCTCTCCGAGTTCTCATCAAGTTCTTATGACTGTAATGCATAAAATATGCATTATTACATAAAATAATATGCATAAATAAATGCATATGAATATGAATAAATGAAATACATAAATATGTAAATAAATAACTATTGTTATATTAAATGTTATTTATTATTAACATTTATTTATTTATTTATTTATACATAGCCAATATTTATATAACAATATTAATTATTATTGTTATTATTACTACTAATAATAATAAGTCTAATAATAATAATAATAATAATAATAATATGGTTTTAGTAACATTTGTTGTACTGGACCAAATATCCAGAAAGGGAGATTCTTTTTATTTTTACAGATAGATAGATAGATAGATAGATAGATAAATAAATAAAACATTATATACAATATTATTTATTATTAACAAAATAATTATTTATTGCTTGTTTTTATTTAAATAATAATAATTAATAATAATTAATAATAATAATAATAATACATTTTTAGTAGAATTTGTTGTACTGGACAAAATATCCAGCAAGGAAGATTTTAATTTCTTACCATTAAAGATACTTTTGTATTACTACAGTAATAATAATTTAGGAAAATATTTACTTAATCTTCATGAAAATGATGTTACAGTACATGATTATAGTGTTCATATGATGTCACGTATATGAAATATGACCTGGACATGTTCTTCATGACATGCAACCTAAAGCTTTTTAAACTGTACTTCATGATCACATTTAATGATTTCTGCTCGTCTTTAAGACCAGGAAACATCTAGCCTGGAGATGTTTATGGTTCATGGCTATGAACACTCAGCAGTCAGCAGCGTCGCCCCCTAATGAGTGGACGTGTGTGTGTGTGTGTTTGTGTGCGTTTATGTTTGTTTGTCACACTGGTAGCGCAGCGCTGCCAAACGCGCGTCTGCATCTCGCCTCAGCAGATGGAGGCTTTTCTCCACACACTTCCCAACAGCCTGGGATGACTTTCAGTTTGGCCTGTTGCTCCAGTATCCCAGCATGCTCTTGGCACGCTAGAGGCCCTCCATCACGATCCCTGCTTTGGATTAAAGGATCCGCTCTCCTTTCCAAAAGTGGGTCAATTTTCAGTGCTTTTTCCAGCGTCTTGCTGCTCCTGCAGGTTTCTCAGGCACATTGTTATTTGTGAGAGCCGCTATTTTCCTCTCTGTAGGTCTCAGAGACCTTTTTTGGCTCCTTTCAGACATCACCACACATTTTAAAGTAAAGTGGTTTTCCTCAGCGCTAGCACTGCAGACGGAATCACAGATTTGCTGTCTTTGTGTCATTCCTGTTTTGACCAGCTGCACGGATATACTGCAAACACCTTAGTTTTACATTTATTTAATTCACAGATATCATACATGTGATTTAATTGTGGTAAATGGTTGAAATGATTACATTTTTCTGAAATATCCTATTTTAGAAATAAGTGACACTGATGGCGGCCACAATTGATTCGTAGAGAATCCCAGTATCAGCAGTACTTAAATATATAAATACTTAATACTTATAATATAAATATATTTTAAATTGTTTATACATATTTTATTTATTTATTTAGAATAATAAGAAGAAACATTATTTATTTATTTACTTTAAATAACAGTAATTAGAAATATTATTGTATTACTGTATTTTGAAAAGATTTACTAAGAAATGTTTTTTATTTTAAATAACACTAATGATAAATATTTACATATTTTGTGAAAACAAACATGTCCGATCGAGTGCCGTATGATCTGGTAAAGGCTTGTAAGTCAACATGCGAACGGCTGTGACTCACATTTGCTTTGGAGCAGATTGCGGCCGGAGCATCAGTAGAGCCGCGTCATGTGATGGAGGGCTTTCTGTCTGTAATGAGGGATGTGGAGGTCAGTCACACGGCTGATGGGAACATGTGACCCTCACAGTGACCCTCACATGCTAGTTAATGTTGCTCACAAATGGTACAACTACTTCACAAAATGTTTGGATAATTTTTGTTCCTTTTTTGGGACTTTTTTCCCACATTGTTAAAAAGTGCTTTGTTTATGCTACTGTATGTTATTAGCAAATATTGGATTCAATCTTTTTGTCAACTTGTGTGTGTGTGTGTGTGTGAGTGTGATTGTGTGTCCCTGCTAGAAATTTTACATTCCCAGAATGTTCTCATAATGTCCCTGCTGGTGTAAAGGACATCACCTAGTATCATTCCCAGAACATTCCGAGATGGTCATGATGTGGAGTTCTTTAAAGGGTTGGGGGACGTTATTTTGTGGACCTTCACGGAACATTCAGGATGTTCTTGGAACGTTTAGGGGACCATATTTTATTTAGAAAATTGATGTTCTCAGAATGTCCCTGCTGGTGTCAAGGACGTCACCTAGTAATGTTCCCAGAATATTCCAAGATGGTCACAATGTGGAGCTCTTTAAAGGGTTGGGGGACATTATTTGGCGGACCTCCACGGAACATTCAGGACATTCTCGGAAAGGTTAGGGGACCATATTTTATTTGGAAATTTGATGTTCCCAGAACATCCCCACTGGTGTCAAGGATGTTGCCTAGTAACATTCCCAGAACATTCCGAGATGGTCATGATGTGAAGTTCTTTAAAGGGTTGGGGGTCGTTATTTGGCGGACCTTCAGGGAATATTTAGGATGTTCTGGGAATGTTTAGGGGACCATATTTTATCTGGAAATTTGATGTTCTCAGAACGTCCCCCCGGTGTCAAGGACGTCACCTAGTAATGTTCCCAAAATATTCCGAGATGGTCACGATGTGGAGCTCTTTAAAGGGTTGGGGGACATTATTTGGCGGACCTCCATGGAACATTCAGGACATTCTCGGAAAGGTTAGGGGACCATATTTTATTTGGAAATTTGATGTTCCCAGAACATCCCCACTGGTGTCAAGGATGTTGCCTAGTAACATTCCCAGATGGTCATGATGTGGAGTTCTTTAAATGGTTGGGGGACGTTATTTGGTGGACTTTAGGGAACATTCAGGATGTTCTGGGAATGTTTAGGTGACCATTACTGTAGGACGTTCCCTCTATGTTCCCTCCACTACGTTCCCATAACGCTTGCAGGATCTTTAGGGGACCAACCTAGAATGTTATTTTTTGGTCCTATTTAGGTTCTTCCATCATGTTTACTGAATGTATACGCATAATTTTTACTCAATTATATATAAGTGTGAAATTGTGAAATTAATTATATATAGTGTGTTGTTAAATGCGATTTTGTGTGTGTGTGTGTGTGTGTGTGTGTACAGTCACATATGTGACAGGTGAATCTCTCTGTGAATCTTTGCGTCTCCTTGAGTAAAGTCACGTCTGAGGTGTGAGCAGGTAGAGATGCCATCTGTCCCGTCACACCTGCTGATCATGAGATCTGACGTTATAAACAGCCCCATTAGACACGACAAGGACAGTCACAGACGACACACCTGCTGCTCATTCTGACGGATAAAACAACGAGTATTTGGGGTGAATGGAGGGAAACTCATTCCCAGATGCATTGCGTTTTAATTTAGTTTTTGTTAAAGTTTTTATTTCATTTAACAAAATTGAGTTTTATTTTTCTACAGCTTCAATCCTCCCAGTGGCGACAGAAAACACGTCAAAAAATCCGTCTGTTGGAGTCGTTAGTGTGATTAAATGCGTCCGTCTCTGGATTATGCGGAACAGAATCACAGTCGATGGAGCACATCATGCCGTCTTGGCTTGTATAACCATAATCGAAAACCTCATAAGCTGATAATATGAAACGCATTATATCCACGGGAAAGAGCGGCGTCCATCTGTCACGTCCTGAGAAACAAATACAATATGAATGTTATTCAATAATGTGATAATTGCGTTACAGGTTGAATGTTTTGTCTAGTTGTTTATCTACATGTGTTTTGTGCATTTAATGCACCTGCGGATCATGTTTCTGTTAGGATGTTCCCTTAGTAGGCAGCTGACTATGACAGGGTTCAGAAAAGTGCCAATGTTGTTCTGTTGAAAAATATCCAATCTATCAAACAGATTATGATGGTTCCTTCACTTCATATCCAGCACACAGTATAGTGTCTGCGTGTGAAGCGTGTTGTTGACGTTGTTCTGCACTAATGAAGCTAGAAAAGAAGTTTAATTCAATGCATTTGAGATCAGTTAGGTGGCTTGTCACATGTTGGATCTTGTCATGAATAATAATGTACGCTCATGAATTTATTCCATGAATGTCTGCTATAGCTCTAGAATATTAACATGAAAGTGTTTTTTTCTTTTGAGCTACAGTGATGAATAAATACATCAGATTATTATAATGCATCTTTTTGTGTTATTTTACCACAAAATAAAATAACAATTCAAGGCATTACAAATACTACCATGATGTACAAGTACTTAATTATACATTTCAATAATATGATTTAAAATTTTATATACATACAAAAGTTTGGGGTCAGTACCTTTTTTTTTTTTTTTTTTTTTAAATAAATAAATTAATACTTTTATTCATCAAGGATGCAGTAAATTGATCAAAAGTGACAACAAATAGATGTATAATTTTACAGAAAATTTCTATTACAAATAAATGTTGTTCTTTTGAAGGTGCTTAGCATTAAATTTATATATATACAGGTATATATATATATATATATATATATAGAGTTTATTTTATATATTTTTAATCACAGTATAATGTGTTATAATGTGTAAATTATCTTATTTATTAATAATTATTTCAAATAATTATGTATTAATAAAATTATTATTATTGTGTATTAATAATGTAATATTTTATATTAACGATATATGAAATATGGCCCTAAAAAGAAAAATATCTTTTTATTATTATTGCAAAATATAGTTTCTTATTTTTGTCAGTCAGACATATTTTAATATTATATTTTATTTTAAGTTTTTTTTTATTGCAGTAAAAAAATGTGTGTGTGTGTGTGTGTGTGTGTGTGTGTATCTAGGTGTGCAATATGAGGCAGCCATGTTTTCGAGAGGTTCTGTATGATTGACATTCACATGTTAAGCAGTGTTGTTTTGTTCTGTACTTTCTGCTCCTATAGTTTGAGAACATGATCTGCATTATTCAGATGGCGTCTGCTGCATTACCTGCGTCACTGTAAATGAAGATGCATCTGCATTCGGAGTGAACCGCTGTTTTATAAGCATGTGCTTTTATCTGGTCTGGAGGCAGCTGGAGTGTTACTGCGTTCACTCACACAAACATCAAAGCGTTTTAAAGCAGCTCAACAAAGCAAAGGCCGCAGCATCAATAATGCATCCCAAACGTGTTTTTGTGTATGTTAACTCGTATTTTCTGCCCCGGTGCTTTTAAAGCCGGCCTTTCTCTCTGAGGCAGACCTGCTTCGGACTCTCAATGCAGATTCTTGCGTCAGTAGGATTTTCCTCTTCCTTTCATAAGCTACTCATGTCCTTTTTGCTTCGTTCTGGCTCTATTTCCGTTCGGCTGCGTTTAAAGCCAAATAAAAACCCTTCCCCAAACCCGACACAAAGCTCATGGGATATGCATAAGCGCTGGAAGTCGTCATGTCACGTCGCACCAGCGTTAAATCAGGCAAATGGGAAAGTTGTGTTTGTGCAGGGCGTCCTCATGGAAGTTTAACTTGGGTTTGTTGTATTTCTGATGGTAAGCACCACACTATCTAGTGTCTTTGCAGTCCTCAGCGGACACGACACAGTCAGCGTTCATATGCAATTCAGTCACAAAGGATTGATGATCATCCAACTGAATTAAACATAAAGTACTACTAGTTAAATGTGTTTCACATATTATTTCTGAAAGATAATAGTCAGTGCATTTCATTCATAAATTGTGTAGACTAGTCTTAGAACTTTTTGGGTAACACTTTAGTATAGGGAACACATATCAACTATTAACTATGTATTTTCCCTTAATAAACTCCTAATTCACTGCTTATTAATAGTTAGTAAGTTAGTTGTTAAGTTTAGGTACTGGGTAGGATTGAGAATGTAGAATAAGGTCATGCAGAATAAGGCATTAATATGTGCTTAATAAGTACTAATAAACAGCCAATAGTCTAGTAACATGCATGCTAATAAGCAACTTGATAAAAGACCATAAAATAAAGTGTTACCAGTTTTTGCATAAACTTAACCTCTATGTTAAGACTTAAGAACTAGTTGCCCAACAAGATATGAGTCTTACTTTCCAGATTCAAATTAGTCCAATCTTCCTTTTTATGTAACTGTATGTAATATATATATATATATATATATATTAGGGCTGTCAAGTGAATAAAAATTTTGAATCTAATTAATCTAATTAATCACAAATTAATCAAGAAATTACTCCCAAAAGATCATTTAAAGTCATTATTGTGTTAAATGAGAAAAGCGTCAAATAGACATTAAAAAAAGTAGCTTTAGAAATAAATATATTTGATTCAGCAAAGAATTTATTACACCAAATGGCCATGAGGGTGAATAAATGATGACAGAATTTTAATGTTTGGGTGATCTATACCTTTAATGGGTTTTTTTTTATTAATATAGAATATGAAATAATATTTATTTATTTAAATTTTACTAAATAAGAAAATAAAACTGTCAGTAGGTGGCAGTAAATGTCTAAATGAGTCATTGAGTCATTCATTCATTCGATTCGTTCAAATGGCTGATTCATTCAGGGAGTAAATGGCTCTCTTTATGAATGAGTCATTGAATCATTGATTCACCCAATTGATTTGTTTGAAACGCGAATTCATTCAGAAACACCACTGTGTTGCTCTGAGATGCACAATCAGGGGTATTTTTTGCCCTGATATTTTGAATTTTAGGGTCATAACTGCATAATAATTTAATAAATCGACAGTCCTAACATATATATATATAGTTTATTTATAGTTATTTGATTTTTTATTTGATTTTAATTTCATATTTGATTTTTTTTAAAGAAACAAATGTAAATTTTCATTAGAATATTTCTGTAAACAGGACAGATGCTTTGAACTAACTGAGTTATAATTTAGTCAGTGCTTTATTATGACTTTAATCTGAATATTTTTTCATTTGAATATTTTGCCCCCAAGAGAAATTGGATTTATTTATTTTTTTGTCTTCAAGTAATTACATTCCATCTTCCCCAAATTATTTGTGATATTTTATTAGGACTCATCCGCTTTCTGTGTTTTTCAGGAAAGTGCTGTGATGGTAGAATCAAAGCTTTTCTCTGATAGATGATGATCTGAAAGCGTGATTGATAAACTCTGAAGGTCACAGTGTCACTGTCATCAGAGTCAAATACGATCCGCGTTGTTGATTTTGAGTCTGCGACATTTGTATTATCTCGTCCAGCGGAGAAAAGCCCTGATCAGTGTCACGGGCGTCTTTTGTGGCCGTTATCTGATTTGAAAAGGTCACCGTTGCTCCATGTTTTTCAGCTCAGCAGGGTGGGAAATTAACACACGCCAACAGCCAAACGCAGGTAATTGTGCTTTATCTACCAGTCACTCAAGCTGGTGAGCGTCCCAGACTGACCTTTCACATTTTTTAGTGCAGTGACGCAGTCTTGATGAAGGAGCATTTGATAATATTTAGAGAAACTCTTCACATGCATGTCAGCATTATTTGTGGGCATTCAGTCACAGATATTGTTTTTGGGCTCTACTAGAACAGGTTGATTATTTTCCTCATATTCTCCATTGTTCAGCTCCTCTCTTCCCAGTCTGTCAGTAACGCTCTGTTTAGTTCCTGTCTCTATGAAGCCCCTCCTTCTGAAAAGCACAATGTGCTCTGATTGGTCGGCTGGAGCAGTGTGTTGTAATTGGTGTTTGGGAAATGTCCTGCCCCTTACCATAACTGTTTCAACACACTACTAACTAACTCAACCAGGCCCCGCCCCTTTATTCTGCGTATGGACAGTGATATTCAGGGCTTGTTTTGTGCTTGTTGAATCACAAGCAGCAGGACAGCGTATGAACCCGCGGCTAGAGCTTTCAAGCTACAACCATCAAACTAACAAACAAACAAGCAATAGGCTAGCAACATGTTAAAACATGCTAACAATGTGCTAAATCAAGCCAGCAATGTGTTAAATAATGTTAGAAACATGCTAGCAACATGCTAATTAATGCTAGAAATGTGCCAATTCAAGCTAGTAATGTATTAAATCATGTTAGCAACATATGAAATCAAGTCAACAACATATTAGCAAGATGTTAAAACATGCTAGCAATGTGTTAAATCATGCCAGCAATGTGCTAAATAACATTAGAAAAATGCTAAAAACATGCTAATTCATGCTAGCAATGTGCTAAACATGTTAACAATGTACCAATTCAAGCTAGCAATGTATTAAATCATGTTAGCAACATGTTAAATCATGTCAACAACATATTAGCAACATGCTAAATAATGCTAGCAACATGTAAATCATGCTACCAATATGCTAATTCATGTTAACAAAGTGATGATCACATTAGCAATAGGTTAAAAACTTGCTTAAACATGTTAGCAATGTGTTAAATCATGTCAACAATGTGTTAAATAGTGTTAGAAAAATGTTAAAAACATGATAATTCATGCTAGCAATGTGTTAAACATGTTAGCAAAATGTTAAATCATGTCAACAACATATTAGCAAACATGCTAAATCATGCTAGCGACGTGTTAATCATGCTAACAACATGCTAATTCATGCTAACAAAGTGTTAATCACAATAGCAATAGGAAAACATGCTAGCAACATTCTAATTCATACAGCAATAGGTTAGCAACTTGTTAAAACATGGTAGCAATGTGCTAATTCATGCTACCAATGTGTTAAATCATGTTAGCAACATGTTAAATCATGTCAGCAATATATTAATAACATGCTAAATAATGTTAGTAACATGTTAGCAAACATGCTAATCCATGCTAGCAATGTGTTAAACATGTTAGCAATGTAGCAATTTAAGCTAGCAATGTATTAAATCTTGTTAGCAACATGTTAAATCATGTCAACAACATATTAGCAACATGCTAAATCATGCTAACAAAATGTTAATCATGTTAGCAACATGCTAATTCATGCTAACAAAGTGTTAATCACACTAGCAATAGGTTAGCAGCTTGCTAAAACATGGTAGCAATGTGCTAAATAATGATAGAAACGTGTTAACAATGTGCTAATTCATGCTAACAATTTGTTAAAACATGCTAGCAATGTGTTAAATAATGTTAGTAACATGTTAGCAAACATGCTAATCCATGCTAGCAATGTGTTAAACATGTTAGCAATGTACCAATTTAAGCTAGCAATGTATTAAATCTTGTTAGCAACATGTTAAATCATGTCAACAACATATTAGCAACATGCTAAATCATGCTAACAAAATGTTAATCATGCTAGCAACATGCTAATTCATGCTAACAAAGTGTTAATCACACTAGCAATAGGTTAGCAGCTTGCTAAAACATGGTAGCAATGTGCTAAATAATGATAGAAACGTGTTAGCAATGTGCTAATTCATGCTAACAATGTGTTAAAACATGCTAGCAATGTGTTAAATAATGTTAGTAACATGTTAGCAAACATGCTAATCCATGCTAGCAATGTGTTAAACATGTTAGCAATGTAGCAATTTAAGCTAGCAATGTATTAAATCTTGTTAGCAACATGTTAAATCATGTCAACAACATATTAGCAAAATGTTAAATCATGCTAGCAAAATGTTAATCATGCTAGCAACATGCTAATTCATGTTAACAAAGTGTTAATCACACTAGCAATAGGCTAGCAACTTGCTAAAACATGGTAGCAATGTGCTAAATAATGATAGAAACGTGTTAACAATGTGCTAATTCATGCTAACAATGTGTTAAAACATGCTAGCAATGTGCCAAATCAAGCTAGCAATGTATTAAATCATGTTAGCAACATGTTAAATCATGTCAGCAACATATTAACAACATGCTAAATCATGTTAGCATTGTGCTAAATAATGTTAATGTTAATCCATGCTAGCAACCTACTTCACAGGTGAGATGCATTAATCTGAAATCAAAAGCTCAGGTGATTCATATCTAAACAAATTCACATTGTGATACACTAAAGATTCAAATCAGTCAAAATAATATTAGAAAACAGAGTTCAGATTGAACGAGGCTCATTTGAACCTGTCGCCTGTCATGCATAAAACAACGTCAATGTCGTTTCACACGTTTTGCATCTGTGTTTAGTACCGTCCAGCTTGAGTCTGATCACATGACAGCGTTCTGGCTGCGTGTCGACGTGATGAAAACATGCACCAGACATCAGCCGCGGCGCAAGGTGACACGACGTGCGACAGGGGAGCTGGATCTCGTAAAATTGCTGCTGTGTGTCTCCCTCCATGATTTTCTGCGCCCTGCGCTTTCAATTTCCTGTATTTGAGTCTGACAGGCTGCTTTTGTTTCAGTTTTCCTCATGTTTTTCACGTCCTCCTCCTCATTTTAGCCTGATAATGTCATGCAGGAAAAGATAAAAAGATTCCGCCGCTCTGACTGCTCTTTTGTTTGCAAGATAAAATTCAGCCATCTGAATGCCGTAAACGGTCTGCATGCGAAATGAATCTAGATGTGTATCTGAAACACTGGCGCAGCTTCAGAACCGACAGAGGACGAATCTTCTGATTAGGCACTTAAAATGCTCCTTTTCTACTTCTGTAGCGGTTTATTTTTTCCTGGATTTTGGTAACACTTTACTTGAAGTCTTCATGTATAATGCATTATAAAGGCATTCATAATGTACGTTAAAATGCATTATATCTTTTCATAACTAAGTGTATGGAGATTGTTGAGCTGCAATATTATTGGCTAATATTATTTTTCAGCTTTAATGACATCAGCTGTTGAATTTTAACAGAAGATTATGTAGAGAAACATTTATGTAATAGAGGAACGTCACTGATAAATCAATCACAATAAGAGCAGGAGCATGAATTAAGAAAGTAAATGTGTGTGTTTTTGCTGTAAATGAGTGTGTGTTGTTGTGAAATCCGTCACATCGTCCAGCGGTGAAACTGCAGCTGGTCGTGTGCCAGTGTCGCTCTGGACTCTCTGACCTCACGATCTGAATGTTGATTGCTTTTCAAGTATTTAATTGAAAGCGTTACAGACGCTGCTATTTCAGGCCGTTCAAGCATCAGAGCAGTTCATTGTCACCTTTAGCTACTCGGTTAAAGAGGACCTTTAAGGCTTGATGTTGTTTTTGGGCTCTACTAGAACAGGTTGATTATTTTCCTCATATTCTCCATTGTTCAGCTCCTCTCTTCCCAGTCTGTCAGTAACGCTCTGTTTAGTTCCTGTCTCTATGAAGCCCCTCCTTCTGAAAAGCACAATGTGCTCTGATTGGTCGGCTGGAGCAGTGTGTTGTGATTGGTGTTTGGGAAATATCCCGCCCCTTATCATAACCGGCAGTTTCAACACACTACTAACTAACTCAACCAGGCCCCGCCCCTTTATTCTGTGTATGAATTATTTAAATGAGGAATATTGTGAATGTTCGTTCCCAGTTTAGTTGAATAGTAATGTTGCGAATAGTTAATTTTTGTATTTTCCTTATCGTTTTAATTTTAGTTAAAGTTTTAGTAATTTTGTTGTGTGTTTTTGTAATTTTTATTAGTTATTGTTTTTGTTTTTTTTAAGAAAATATGATCTCATTGTTTTTATTAATTTTTCAGTTTTAGTTATTTTAGTACATCAAATTAAGGAAAATGAGAAATGTTGACTAGTTTTTATTTTATTTCAGTTAAAGTTTATTTTATTTCAAGTAACGAAAATGTTTTTTTATGGTTTTATATACTATTATAATATTTATTAATATTTTGGATTAGCTTTTATTTTAGATTTAAGTTTTTAAGTGTCGTTTTTATTAGTTTTAGGATTTTTTTTTAAATATTTGTGTTTAGCTTTATTAAGTTTATTTCAGTTTTAATCATTTTATTACTTAAACTTAAACTTATTTATTTCATATAGTTGCCAAGACAACATTTCTAATTTGGTTTAAGTTTTTTAAATTTAAGTTTTTCATCTAATATTTTGTTATAAAGATGTTATATCATCTATATTATATTATATTATATTATATTATAGTATAGTATATTTTATTTATGTTTTATTTATTTATTTATTTAAATGACTATAAAAGGATTTTTAATAATTTTAGCTTATTTTAGTTCCTCTACACTGTAAAAATTGATAATCTACAATTGTTACCTAGAAATAGAGCTATTTCTACCTGATTTAACCCATAAGAATCAGTTTTGTTGGTATAAATCAATGTCTTTTGGTTGATTCAGTGATGTTAAATAATATTTTAGACCAAACCAGTTAATTTAGATGTTTCCAGCTTTCTCTTTCAGATCAGCTGCTGTGAGTTTGAGAATCTTCATGAGCAAGTAAAGCTAGTTGAACAGTTGAGTTGTGTGGTTTGTAGGTTGTTTAGAGTGTTTCTCGTTCTAGTTGACAGTGTTTCTTTCTCATCTGTGTCGTTCCAGCATTGAAGAAGGGTCGTTTCTGGATCACCCCTGACCCGTACCACAACGACGACAACATCCAGATCGGCCGTGAGGTGAAGATCTCCTGCCAGGTCGAAGCCACGCCGCCCGAGGAGCTCCAGTTCAGCTGGCTGAAGAACGGCCGGGCCTTACGCAGCTCTGAACGGATGGTCATCACCCAGACCGATCCCGACATCTCGCCCGGAACCACCAATCTGGACATCATCGACCTCAAGTTCACAGACTTCGGCACGTACACCTGTGTGGCGTCGCTGCGAGGCGGTGGGATCCCCGAGATCAGCATCGACGTCAACATCTCGTCCACCACTGGTGAGTCTCAGACCCGTCCTGGTTTACAGCCGTTCACACACACACACAAACACACACACACACACGACCAGCAGCCATTCACACACACGTCGGTACATGCGTAGCATTATATGAAAGCAATCCACGGCGGAAAAAAATCTGGGCCGGATTTTTCCTGCATTTTAATGTATGGAAAACAGCGGAATTGACTTTTTGATGACACTGGAAAAACTCAAACTCAAATAATAATAACTTATTATTTTCACTACAGAAGTTCTAAAAAAAAAAAAAAGAAGTTATGTTGAAATCAATTTCTTCATATTTTTGTGGAAATTGTCATACACTACCATTCAAAAGTTTTGGGGTAATAATTAATACTTTTATTCATCAAATTTTGATTATATTTGAAATAAATTCTGTTCTTTTGAACTTTCTATTCATCACTGAATCCTGAAAAATAAAATGTATCACAAAAATATGAACTGTTTTCAACATTGATAATAATCATAAATGTTTCTTGAGCATCAAATCATCATATCAGAATGATTTCTGAAGGATCATGTGACACTGAAGACTGGAGTAATGATGCTGAAAATTCAGCTTTGATCACAGGAATAAATTACACTTTACTATATATTCACATAGAAAACAGCTGATTTACACTGGAATAATATTTCATGATTTTTACTGTATTTTTGTTCAAATAAATGCAGCTGTGGTGAGCAGAAGAGACTCTTTCAAAAATATTCCAAAAGCTTAATTATTCCAAACTTTTGACAGGTTATGTATAATCAAAATTTAAGTTTTCACTGTTATAATTACTGCAATGTCTTTAGACCCAATTATGTACTTTTGAATTATGAACCGAAGTGAGAACATGCATTATTAATGCCTTTACTGTCACTATAGCAGAATATTAAGAATATTTATAAGTCGTGCATGGATTCTTTCACATATTCTGTAGCTTAGGTTGTTCTCCGTTTGGCCGATCTGCAGATTTTCACAGAAAGCTGACGCTGATGTAATGCATATTTTAGTAAATGTCGTAATCATGTCATAAACATCATTAGTGCACCTGTGAAAGCTTTAATGAGGCCAGACGTACAGCGAGTCGTACATCACATGATCGCAGTAGTTTTGCGTGCGGTTCAGAGAAATGAGCTCCTGCCTCTGTGATCAGGGTTGATCAATGCGCTTCCATCTCTCAGTCTCGTGTCATTTTTCATTATCATCCCTCCGTCTCAGAGCAGCGGGACTCTGACCGGATCGATACCGGACCCGCCCTCGGTCGTCAGGACGTCCAGCCACTGCTGAATGTGATTCGCTCGCTGTTCCCTCATGATGCTCGTATGACACTGTAATGGAAACTTTATTCAGATTCACTGTCAGACTTTCAGACTTTACAGAAACTCTCCAGAGCCGAATGTCCTGAAGCACATGAGCACATCGCCATTCTCAGCATACAGCTGAAAAATCTATTTATTTATTTGTTTGTTATTTTATTTTTTATGCATTCATACATTTCTAATAGAATTGTTTTATTACTTCATTATAAAATTAAATTTCATTCATAAGTTTCATTCATAATAGAATTTTTCATTTATTCATTCATTCATAGAATTTATTTATTTATTATTTAGTTTTTTATTTATTCATTCATTTATAATAGAATTCATTTATTATTTATTAATTCATAATAAAATGTATTTATTTGTTTTTATTTATTTATTTTATATTTTCTGTTTTTCATTCATTTCTAATAAAATTAGTTAATTCTTACCAGAATTAAAATGTATTTTATGTATTCATTCATTAATTTGTAACAGAATTTATTTATTAATTCATAATAGATTTAAATCGATTTATTTATTTAATTTTTATTTATTAATTCATTCATTCATAACAGAATTTTATGCATTCATTCATTCATTCATAATAGAATTATTTATTCATTCATAACAATTTTATGTATTTATTCATTCATTCATAATAGAATTATTTTTATTTATTCATTTCATTCATTTTATAATAGAATTTTTTTATTCATTCACTCATTCATAATAGAATTGAATATTTATTGTTTTATTTTTTCTATTTTTAATTAATTTATAATATAATTGATTTATTTATAAATTCATTAATTCATAATAGAATTCAAATTTATTTATGTATTCATTCATTAATTTATAATACAATTTTATTTATGTATTTATTTATTCATTTATAATAGAATTTAAATTTGATTTATTTATTCATAATAGAATCTACATTTTATGTATTTATTCATTCATTTATAATAGAATTTTATGTATTTGTTTTATTTATTTTTATTTTTTATTGATTTATTATAGAATTCATTTGTTTATTAATTCATAATAGAATTTTATTTTTTATTCATTCATTCATAACAGAATTTTATGTATTTATTCATTCATTCATAATAGAGTTCATTTTTTATTTATTCATTCATTCATTTTAGAATTGCGTTTGAATAGAATTCATCATTAAATGAATAGAATTTATGTATTTATTTATTCATTAATTCATGATCAAAAAATCATTCATTCATTTATTGAATTGAATTTTTATTGATTATTGATTTAATTCATTTTTATAATAGAATTGTGTTAGTCTGTTTGTTTTACCTGGCTGATTCCCGAACTATCCCTCACATTTGTAAGTATTTTGGAGCGCTCACAGCCCTGTGAAGAGCACACTAGCGTCTGCGTCACAGCGCTCATAAACCACACCTGAGGATTTGATTAGAGAATTCACCTTGACTTCAGCTTCAAAGCGCATCCATTAGTCTTTTTTACTCGGTCGGAGTTAATTGCATTGATTAGCGTCCGCAGCTTTGGCTCTCCGCATCAAACATTAAGGCTTTTATCCGACTTCCTGCATAATTAGTAGAAGATGATCCTCTGATAATCCTGCGCAGTAAAACAATGCGATCAATCACACCTGAGCCGAGATCACGTGAATATTCATCACAGTGCACGAGTCTGCGAGAGCAGTGCACACTTACTGCTGTCAGACGGAGAAGAACAACAATTAAAATGTCTTTGGATTATTGGATGAGGCTTTGAATATGTCATTTGCTCAGATGAAAGAGTCTATTGTGTTAATGGCGGATGAATCTGGGTCATCTCCACTTCTCTTGGATCCAATTCATGAGTAAATGTGTTATATATGCCTTTTATCAATCTTTTCTTTTTTTGGGATGCAACATTTGCTTGTTTTTGTTTGGTTATTGGTTTGATGTTTGTGTTATATATAGCTTATCATCTTGACTATATCAAATTAAGCTGCATTGTGAATATTGCAATAATTTTAATGCATTTTTAATTTAGCCATTCATATTTCTTAAAGCCTCGAAGGTCCTCTTCATGCTCGTTGTGTGACGTCAACGATAAGAAAAGTCATTAGAGTGAGTTGAACGTCAGGTGGGGCGAGTTATTACATTCTGATGAAAGATTATCAGTGAATTAAGAACAATAAGAGAGCAAATACAGTAAATTTAGTTCATATCTGGCAGGATGTCTGTATGGGTGCATCTCATTCATTCATTCATTCATTCAAATAGACTATCATTTATTCATTTGTTCATAATATAGTTGAATTGTATTTATTTATAATTCAATTTTATTTAATATTTTTCTCTTTATTTATTTATTCATTTATAATATCATTTAATTGTATTCATTTTTAATTTAATTTTTATTTCATATCTATTTTTTATTTTTATTTATTTATTCATTTATAATAGTATTTATTCATTTATTCATTTATAATATAATTTCATTGTTTATTTATAATTAATTATATAATTAGTTATAATTAATTAATTTTTATTTCATATTTCACTTTATTTATTCATTCATTTATAGTATAATTTAATTGTATTCATTTATAATTTAATTTTTATTTTATATTTATTTTTTATTTATTCATTCATTTATAATAGTATTTATTTATTCATTCATTTATTCATTTATAATATAATTTCATTGTTTATTTATAATTACATTTTTATTTCATATTTATTTATTCATGCATTTATTCATGATATAATTACATTATTTCTCCTATTGATTTATTTCCTATTTATTTTTACTTTATTTATTCATTTATTCATTCATGTGTTTATTTATTTATTCATGTATTTATTTATTTATTCATAATATAATTCAATTATTTTTTCATGTTTATTTTTTACCTTATTTATTTATTCATTTATTTATTCCTAATATAATTCATTTTTTTTTTCCTGTGCATTTATTTGTTTCCTATGTATGTGTATATGTATTTATTTATTTATTCTTTTATTTATTCTTTTATTTATTTTTTCTAAAGTCTACAGCAGTAGGACATGTGAAGCAGCTGATTGGCCATGGGCAGCTGTGGGCGTGTCTTGTGACAATGCCGTGTCGTGGTGCGTGTGAAGCAGCTGATTGGCTGTGGGTGGCTGTGGGCGTGTCCTGTGACGAGGCCGTGTCGTTGTGGTGCGTGTGAAGCAGCTGATTGGCCGTGGGCGGCTGTGGGCGTGTCTTGTGACGAGGCCGTGTCGTTGTGGTGCGTGAGAAGCAGCTGATTGGCTGTGGGCGTGTCTTGTGACGAGGCCGTGTCGTTGTGGTGCGTGTGAAGCAGCTGATTGGCCGTGGGCGGCTGTGGGCGTGTCCTGTGGCGAGGCCGTGTCATTGTGGTGCGTGTTGAAGCAGCTGATTGGCCGTGGGTGTGTCTTGTGACGAGGCCGTGTCGTTGTGGTGCGTGTTGAAGCAGCTGATTGGCCGTGGGCAGCTGTGGGCGTGTCCTGTGACGAGGCCGTGTCATTGTGGTGCGTGTTGAAGCAGCTGATTGGCCGTGGGCGGCTGTGGGCGTGTCCTGTGACGAGGCCGTGTCGTTGTGGCGCGTGTGAAGCAGCTGATTGGCCGTGGGCAGCTGTGGGCGTGTCTTGTGACGAGGTCGTGTCGTTGTGGTGCGTGTTGAAGCAGCTGATTGGCCGTGGGTGGCTGTGGGCGTGTCCTGTGATGAGGCCGTGTCGTTGTGGCGCGTGTGAAGCAGCTGATTGGCCGTGGGCAGCTGTGGGCATGTCTTGTGACGAGGTCGTGTCGTTGTGGTGCGTGTGAAGCAGCTGATTGGCCGTGGGCAGCTGTGGGCGTGTCTTGTGACAAGGCCGTGTCGTTGTGGTGCGTGTGAAGCAGCTGATTGGCCGTGGGCGGCTGTGGGTGTGTCCTGTGATGAGGCGTGTGTTGTTGCCCGTCAGCTGCTCTCAGGATTAGCCGCTCCGGGCTGCTGCAGCACTTCTGAAGGACCAATTAGAGCTCTTAATAAAAGCATTTAGAGGAGATTACGCTACACATTTGCCAGGGATTCACGCTGTGGAATGTTTGGACTGAGAATGAGCCCAGAACATTCACCGTTTGAACACAGCAGAGCCAACCGCACCTTTCCAACAGTCCAGCGCCGAGTGTGAGAGGATGAGAAAGAGAGAGACGCGTAATAAAGCAGACCTTTTCCACAGAAAGACTGCCAAATCTGGTGATCTGCACGTTTCCAGCACAGAAAAGGCTCTGGAATGTCAAATCAGATGTATTTATAAAGCGCTTTTCACAAAACACATTGTTTCAAAGCAGCTTCATAGAAAATCATGATGATAATGTTTATAATATTTCAATATCTTCATGCCTTATATTTGGATTTTAGCAGAGCTGGGCAATAATCAATCAATGGCAATAAAGCAGTTAAGATTTGTTATATGGTATATATACTAAAAAATTATAAACTTTATATAGAGAGCTATGAGAAAAAAATAAAAATTGATTTTAGAATAAATAAGATGATGCAGTGCATTAGCCTGGCTTCTTAAAGTCGTATTTTCTTCTCTATTGTGCCGTATATCTGAGAGAAATGGCTTGGCAAACAAGAACAAATGTAGGGCGGGGCTTGATTTTGTCCGTGGGGAATTGATTGGATGGTTGTGGTTTGCTATTGGTGGATCTCATGTGAGTGACATGTTGCCCCGCCCTCATCATCAGAGAAGAGAAGAGATGCTGCAAGAGGGAGGAGAAGATATTCTGATTCAAGATGACCAGGAACATGAATTTAACACAATAATGATGTGCACAAATAAATAATTCAGAATAAACACTGCAGTATTCCATAAAAAACTATTTTGATTTCATGGTGACTTTAAGCTGCTCCCGATTCCATAATTTTGGTCACTTCTTACACCAGCCAGTGTTTTTCTCGCTCATTAGGCGCTAGATTCTTTTCTTTATTTGAAATTGCACAGCTAATGGTTTATTCACGAGGAGTGTGCCGAGATTTTCCCCTCTGATAGCAGAAGGATTAAATAATGACGAAGCGTGTGGAATGACGAGCAGCCTCGTTCTCATTCGAAGAGGTAAAACGCAATCAATCTTCATTCTGCTCGGCTTTAATGAAGCTGTAGCACGAGAGAGAGAGAGAGAGAGAGAGAGAGAGAGAGAAAGAGAGAGATCTGCCGCCGAGCAATTAATCTTTGCATTAGTCGTTACATTTAAATGTGCTGTGATAATGAGGACTCGGAGAGGACGGCTGAGATAGTGGCCCTTGTACACGTTCAATCAACCTTACGTTGTCTTCGTCCTTTAACGTGACTCCTGGCTTTATCAAAGCACCAAATCGAAACTATTAGTTCTCTCTGCTTTGAATTTCGCTTCATTTATCTGCAGAAGCTGCAGGACTGAAACAAAGAAAGCTCTTAATGATCCAGAGCGCCGCTCACAGATCCAGACGCTGATTAGATGCTGCTTTTGCTGGACAGATACCAGAAAAACTTTGAAAAATATTGTTTGTCCAACAAGCCATAAATGAGCATCTTAACTAGTGCTGAGCGTCAGGATTTATTTGGGATGATTTTGCTTGCGGTTACAAGATTATGAATATCATACTTTTAATTTTTGGTCATTATGTTTCCTAAAGAGAGTGAATTTTGTCATCCTTCTAGTCTTATGATGTTTAAGTGATTGTTTTATTGAAATTAATCCAAACTTCAATTGGTACACTGCAAAAAAAAGTATTTTTTGTCTTGTTTTCCATTACTTTAATCAAGATACATTTACTGGAGAAGCAAAAAGCAAAAGCCTTGTTTACTGAGATATTTATCAAAATGAAGTGAGTTTGTGCTTAAAACAAGAACAAATAACTGTCAATGGGGTCAGAAAAATAAATTAATTCAAAGGGAAAACAAGATTATTTTTCTGACCCCATTGACAGTTATTTGCTCTTGTTTTAAGCACAAACTCACTTTATTATTTAATGATATTTTTTCTCAGAAAAAAACTTAATATCTTCAGTCATTTTGCTTCTCCAGTAACTGTATCTTGATTTCAGAATGTTTAGATATTTGTACTGGAAAACAAGACAAAAAATACGGAGGAAGAACATCATTTGTTGCATTTTTAATTGACATTGATCTAATTAGAGTTGTTAAGTTTCTGCACAATACTTCAAACTGAATTCATTGTACAATCAAACAAATACATAATATCAAGGTCAAAATGAAAAATAATGAGATATTATTCTTACTAAATTGCTCAGCATCAGTCTTAACTAGTCCTGTTGATGCTAATCAGCTGTGTGTTTTTAGAGGACTTGTTTATTCTTTATTTGTAGAAGCGTTTGTAACGTTTTACATACTGATGAGGGAAGTTTTGAACGTCCTTCATAATATTTTTTTGGGTCAGTCTGATCAAAGCCTTTGTAACAAAGTAGCTTTTCAACATTTGACCTCGAAACAATGTAACAGGCAGCAAACGAGTCAGTTACATTGTTTCATGAAAACGAGTCAGTTACATTGTTTTAAGAACATTTGTCGGTTACATTGTTTCAAGAAAATGAGTCAGTTACATTGTTTCAAGAACATTTGTTGGTTACATTGTTTCAAGAACATTTGTCGGTTACATTGTTTCAAGAAAACATCTCGGGTTACGAGATGTTTTCTAGCGTCGGTAGCGACACTTTGGGGAAAGCGCGTCTGAAGCATGAATGAAACTATTCCAATCCTGATTGGTGTTGCGCCATGATGTAACATGTGACAGTATACACGGAAGCTACCAAGGGACTCCGGCACACAACAGAGTTAGCTTTTGCGATGAAGCAAGCCGGTGTGGCAAAGAGACACAGTGTCTCGTTCCCTTTCTCAGGGAACAAGGGTTACAGTCGTAACCCGAGACGTTCCCTTTTGAAGGAACTCGCACTGCGACGGTAACGACACTTTGGGGAATGGATACCCACTAAGCCCCACAAAAACATGCCTGTCCTAGTGTGAAGCTGAACCAGGCACAACTTAGGATGAGAGCACTCATGCACCCGGCGTAGAGGTAAGGTGCAGACTATAAAATCTGATGAAGGTATGCGGGGTGGACCACCCAGCCACATCGCAGATCTCCTGCAGTGGGACTCCTGAAAGGTGGGCCCTAGAGGACGGCATGCCTCTAGTAGAGTGAGCCCTCAAGGCCACAGGTGAAGGCAAACCGTGCACCCGATAGGCCAAGGCAATAGCCTAAACAATCCAATTACTAATTGTCTGCTTGGAAGCATGAAGTCCCTTCTTGGGTGATCCAAAGCACACCAACAACTGTTCTGACCTCCTCCAATGAGAGGACTTCTGAATAAAGATGTTCAATGCTCTGACAGGGCAGAGTAGATGAAGCCTCTCTTCTTCCGCCGACACATGAGGCAGAGGATGGAAGGCTTGAAGAACCACCGGCCGTGCCAAATTAGATGGCACCTTGGGCACATAGCCAGGCCTAGGGTGTAAAATGGCCTTAACTCCTCCAGGGGCAAACTCCAGGCAAGTCGGCGAGATAGCCAAGACCTGGAGATCCCCCCACTTTCTTGAGCAAAGTAATTGCTAGGAGAAGAAGACCATCTTAAAGGTCAGGTTCTTTGCCGTAGCCGGCTCGAGAGGTTCAAAGGGGGCATTTGAGAGCCTTTCAAGAACCACAGCCAGATCCCAGGTTGGGACTCATCCTCCGTACACCACAAAGGAAATGTGATGCCTCCCCAAAGGCCCATCAACCAAAGGAGAGTGGAAAGCTGTAATGGCAGCCACGTACAACTTTAGTGTGGTTGGGGTAAGACCAGCAGAGAAGCGATCTTGAAGGAACTCCAGCACTAAAGCCACCGGGCAGTTAACTGGGTCCAACCCACGGTCTCTACACCAAGTAGAAAAACACATTCCACTTTAGGCCGTACAACTTCCTCGTGGAAGAAGCCCTGTAACTGAGTATGGTCTCGACCACTCCAGACGACAAACCAGCCTCTAGGTACTGAGCCCCCTCACGGACCAGACCCATGATTTCCAAAGCTCTGGCCGAGGGTGAAATATCGTGCCCCCTGCCTGAGACAGCAAGTCCCTCCTCAGAGGGATCTATCATGGCCAGAATGGGGCTACCAGCAATAGACTGACCCCTTCTCTCCAGACCCTCTCCAGAACTCCCGGGAGCAGAGCGATCATGGGAAAAGCGTACAGGCGTAGCCTCGGCCACGTCTGTACCATGGCATCCAACCCCAGTGGGGCTGGATGCGTGAGAGAAAACCACAGTGGACAGTGAGAGGTCTCTTGAGACACGAACAAATCCACTTCCACTAGGTTGAACCTCTCGCATATCGACTTCACCACCTCGGGGTGCAGTCTCCATTCCCTGGGCCTCAGCCCATGCCTCGACAGGATGTCTGCTCCCTGATTCTGGTCCCCGGGGACATACATCGCTCTGAGAGACGACAGGTTCCCCTGGGACCACAGAAGGATCTGGGAGAAAGCTCCTCAGAACCTTGTAGGCCGCCAGCATTTCCAGACAATTTATGTGCCATGAGGAATGCTGGGCCTGCCACAGACCTCGCAAAACGGCCGACCATGACCGTGCCCCAACCTGTACGGGATGTGTCTGTCGAAACGATTTGACCCTGGTCATACGGAACAGATTTCCCCTCGAGGAAACCACCTTGGTTTTCAACCACCACTGTAGGGGCCTCATGTGCAGAAGGCCAAAAGGTATTATGTTGGATGCATCCGCCATGAGCCCCAGCAGTCTTTGAAACTGCTTTACAGTGATAGCGTGGCCTAGCTTCATCCTGGAAACCATCAGCAGGATGGGCTCGATACGAGCGGGAGACAATTGTGCCCGCATCGTTGTCGAGTCCCATACCACCCCCAGGAACGTGGTTCTCTGGGCGGGCGACAACACGCTCTTTTCCGTGTTGTGTCTCAACCCCAAGCTTTGAATGTGGCCAAGGACGACATCTCGATGCCTAACTGCTATTTCTCGAGACTGGGCCAGTATAAGCCAGTCATCGATATAATTTAGCACACGGACGCCCTGAAGCCTCAGCAGGGCCAGGGCTGCATCCATGCACTTGGTAAATGTGCGAGGGGAGAGTGCTAGGCCAAATGGAAGAACCCGATATTGGAACGCTTCGCCCCTGAAAGCGAACCTCAGGAACTCCCTGTGAGATGGAAGGATGGAAATGTGGAAGTATGCGTCCTTTAGATCTATCGTGACAAACCAGTCCTCAGACTCACGATGATGGAATAATGAGCATCTTGAACCTGAATCTTCTCAGAGAACGGTTTAAGTGCCTCAGATCTAAAATCGGACGCAACCCCCCATCCTTCATGGAAAAATTAAGTACCGGCTGTAGAACCCGGAACTCCCAGTCTGGAGGAAGAACACGTTCTATGGCCTCCTTTACCAGCAGGGAGTGAACTTCCTGTTCCGACACCTGACCCTGCAGTATGCAGGACCCCAGGAGATATATTCGGGAGGCATTGCCATGCCCTGCCCCATCTACTAAGGGAACCAGCCTCTCGAGGCTGATCTCGGGTGTTCTTGTGCGAACATGAGCACTGCTTGGCCGCAAGCCTTTGGGGCGGACACTACAGTGTGCGTTCACTGGAAACCAATGCAAAAATGAAGTTCCCATCATTGTCTAGGGCATCTGCATGCAAATTTCCCATGCAAATTGTGAAAAGTGCCTCTTTTGTGAGTGCGTTTGTGCCGTTAAATGATTTGCATAATTCTTTTACTGAATCTGTTCCTTCAGAACACAGGCAGTGTGTAACGAGAGGATCCGTGAGTGTGTGAAGGAGCTTTAGAGGTTCAGAGGAACACCAGGGTCATTCGTTCTGTCCGTGGCTTTATCATCATTTGGTTTTTGCCAGCATGATCCTATATCACAATTACCCAGCATTACTTGTTCCCTCTCCCTGTGTGTGTTCAGTCACGGATCGTGCCTGTGAACTCTTGAAATCCCTAAAATCAAGAGGAAAATGATTGTAATATAATGTTCATTTGTTTTTGTTTTTATTAGAATAAATAAATAAATAACATTTTATTTTTATATTTTATATTTTTATTAATTTTAGTTAGTGATTTTGTTGTGTTTTTTGTCATTTTTATTAGGATTTTGTTTTATATATGTCTATATGTTAATAAGTTAAGTTAATATAAATGAAAATGAAAAATGTTGTTTGGAAACTGGACAGTTATGGAATCTATGGAAAATTTTTTAAATTTTATTTTATTTCAGTTAATTTTGTTTATTGTTTTTTTTAATTCATTTTCTTTATGTACAATATAATGTATAATTTTGCTTTTTTGTTATAATTAGTAAAAACAGAAAGTATATTTTAAAAATCTAATTCAAAATATTTTTAAAACTATAATAGTATATCAATGATAATAGCAAATATCCCAATCATCCCAAAATGTCCATTACAGTAATGTTTATTTATTTATTTATTTATTTATTTATTTATTTATTCATTCATTTCCAATTTAAAAAAACATTGTTACAGTATTTTTATATAGCAAAGAAACTGTATTGCAGTCATGAGAAAAAAAAAAAATAGAAATTTAATATGATTTAGTTTTTAATAATGGTATTTTAAAGGTTAATGACATTTAATTGCCATAAAAATAATGCAAATGTCCTTCATGCGTATATAACTTCATTATAATGTTTGATTTGGGGTTTTCATCAGATTCAACAGTCTATTAATTTCTGAATGCAAACACAAACTATCAAGGTGTCTGGATGGAGGCGAAACAGACACGCACTGACATTGATGGGCTGATGTGTTGCCATGGCAATAAACACGTGATGTCACTTCCCTTGTCTCAGAGGACTGTGGCGCTTTTTATTTTTTGGTCTTGTCAGACACGTCGAGCTACTGTGAATCCAGCTTCAGTTCCGAGGATGTGAGCGCGGCTCAATGCAATGCAAAACTGACACGCTTTTATCTTTTCACGTTCACTGACAGTTGAATGATTTTTACTGCGTTTATTCCGATAGAAACGATCGTATAGAAGACAGCGGGTAGATGATTTAATTCCAGTCCGTCAAACAGTTTCCCTGTCCAACAGAGACCTTCATCTGATTTACTGATTCTCAGAGGAGGCACCATTTTTTATGTGTGTGAGTGAGTGAGTGAGTGTGTGTGTGTGTGTGTGTGTGTGTGTGTGTGTGTGTGTGTGTGTGTGTGAGTGAGTGAGTGAGTGAGTGAGTGAGTGAGTAAGTGAGTGAATAGCCACACACAGTGCTGGGTTTTTCCAGCACAAGATAAGTTCCAGTTCTCGGCCAGAATGGGCTATGAAGGGGACGAGACGTCAGCGAAGTAGAGGATTAAAAGACTTGACCAGTGTCTCTATCATCAGTAATCTCACACCAGGGACGTCCAGATCTCTCTGCTGGCGTTATAGAGCTGAGTTTCATTAGAAAAACAGCAGCACCTCTCGCTAACAGCGCTAACGGCTACCCAGAGATGCATTTGCAAGCTGTTTATGGGACGGACAGCTGGAGTCTAATGTACTCTCGTTGGGTGCAGGTTTCACACTTCTTCTCCATTACCGTAACAGCTATTCATTAAAGCTTGTTTCTGTTTCTGATAATGGCCTGGAATAACATCCATTATTAATACACACCCTGATATTGAGCACAGAAAGCCTTATTATTACGCGGCCTGTGATATATTCTGTCTGAGTACGGTGGGTCTTTTCTGGGTCGTGGATATGATCAGGTTCTTTAATTTTGAATCATTGATTTAGGATTGTTCGTTTCTCATCTCTGCTTCCAGATCTCACAGATATCAGATCAAAGCGCCGCATGCGTTCCTTCAGTCATACTACATTCCTGTAGCTCAACCGCTGACAATTATGTCATAAATTATGAAACGATAAAGTACTACAAAAATTGTGAAATGTGGCCCATACTGTTCAGGAAATGTTCAAAAGTTTTGTGTGACATTTTGATGATTATTTGTTGCGGTTTGTTGGCTACTGCATGTGTTTTAATGTTCTTCTGTGATTCAGGGTTAGCGTTTGCTATCGTGATCCTTTAAGCATCCCATACTGTAATAATCTGGTGTTTGTGATGGATATACACGTGTGTTTCTTGTCCTGTTGATGGAAGTGTTGATTAAACAGAGTTAAACTGTGTTCTGTTCAACTCGGAATGTCAGAATATCTGTCTTCTACTTGAAAAAGTGCAACAGAACTCTTCAGTTGTTCTGATATGTAGGTGTATGACGGTCTGCAAATACTTGAAAAACTTCAATGTCAAATGGTCAAACGTTTGGAATTATTTCGAATTTTATGTTTTTGAATATTACAGCAAATCAGCATATTAGAATGATTTCTGAAGGAAAACTAGAATAAAAACTATATAGACATTTTAAAAAAACGAATGATTGTATTGCTATTTTATATTTTGTAGTGTTGAAATGCATTAATGTTTGGATGTTAGAGATATCGAGTAGGAAAATCCCACATATGAAAAAAAAATGCATGGGATGTTGAAGTCTGTTCAATGCAAGTCTGTTATTGTTGCAATTTTCTCTTTAAAGCTTTTGGTCCTTGTGCTTTAAACGCTCAGTCGTTCTGTTTTTGATCATTTGGACATTGGTTTCATTTTCATGCAACAGAAACCACATGCATAAATATACTGTACATCCACCAGCGTTGACCATCCTCAGCGACCCCGTCTGCTGCCTTTCTAGAGTCCCATATCAGTCCCTCCTCTGTTTTTCTCTTTCTTAGTTCCCCCGAACCTGACCGTGCCGCGGGGCAAGTCCCCGCTGGTGGTGCGGGAGGGCGAGACGGTGGAGCTGGAGTGCCTTGTTTCAGGGAAACCCAAGCCCATCATCCTGTGGTCGCGAGCAGATAAAGAGGCACCCATGCCGGATGGTAGCATGCAGATGGAGAGTTATGACGGTGTGCTGCGGATTGTCAACGTGTCGCGCGAGATGAGCGGATCCTACCGCTGCCAGACCAGCCAGTACAACGGCTTCAACGTCAAGCCCAGAGAGGCCGTGGTCGAGCTCATCGTGCAGTGTAAGTGCTATTTCACTTTTTATTTTAGTTTTATTTAAGGTACATGAAATATGAATATATGAAAATTAATGGGAATATATGGAAATTAACGGGCATATATGGGAATGAATGGAAATATATGAAAATTAACAGGAATATGTGGAAATTAACAGGAATATATGGGTATTAATGGAAATATATGGGAATTAACGAAAATATATGGGAATTAATGGGAATATGTAAAAATGTTGCATGATTATATGGAAATTAACAGGAATATATGGAAATGAATGGAAATATATGAAAATTAACGGGAATATGTGGAAATTAACAGGAATATAAGGGGAATTAATGGAAATATATGGGAATTAACGGGAATATGTGGAAATTAATGGGAATATATGGGAATTAACGTAAATATATGGGAATTAACAGGAATATATGGGAATTAATGGGAATATGTGGAAATTAGCAGCAATATATGAAAATTAACGGGAGTATATGGAAATTAACAGGAATATATGGGAATTAATGGGAATATGTGGAAATTAATGAGAATATATGGGAATTAACAGGAATATGTGGGAATTAATGGAAATATATGGGAATTAACAGGAATATGTGGAAATGAATGGGAATATATGGGAATTAACGGGAATATATGGGAATTGGCGGAAATATATGGGAATTAATAGAAATATGTGGAAATTAATGGGAATATATGGAAATTAACGGGAATTTGTGGGAATTAATGGAAATATATGGGGATTAACGGGAATATATGGGAATTAATGGGAATATGTGGAAATTAGCGGCAATATATGAAAATTAACGGGAATATGTGGAAATTAACGGGAATATATGGGTATTAACAGAAATATATGGGAATTAATGGGAATATGTGGAAATTAACAGGAATATATGGAAATTAATGGTAATAAACAGAAAATGTTCGAAATTGCAAATTAGCTTATAACAGGGAACTTAAATATAGTTGAAAAAAACATATTTTCCGCTCCTCTGCAACCCTAATTTTATTAGAGTTTTGCTAATATTTTGGATGAGATTTTTATATATATGTTTAGTTTTCATGTGAATTTCAGTTTAATTTTTTGTCATTTCATTACATGCTTTTCATTTTGTGTCGAAAGTGATAAGCAGTTAAATCATATTACTAGTGATTCTATTTAATATTTTTCCAGCAATTTTGACTAAAATCATGTAAAACATCTTTAATGACTCATTGTTGCAGTTGGTCTGATGCCCCCTGCATAACTCATCATGCTTTTGTGCTTGGCCCCTTAATTGCTGCTTGCAGATATATTTAAAATTGAGATTGGCTGAACGTTCCAGATTTGTGAGTAGTGTTTTTTGTACAAGTAAACACATTTTTACTAGCTGTGTTTTGAATCTCACCCTGAATAAATCTCAAGATACCTCACATGATCTCATCCATTAAAACCTGAAAATTAAACTGCCAAGTTATGAGTCACACAAGCTCTTTCCATTTTCTCAGAATATCAGTGTGTGTTTTGAGAAGTGGGCTTTTGAAGAACACATACTGTACTTTGTGAAAGGCTGCTTTTCAAGGAGGAGGAACCGAACTCCACTTAAGATGGCAATACTCCAGCTGAAGTCAGCGATGCTCTTCAGAGATATAATAACGGAAAACAGACGGGTTGATCTGACAGGAGCTAGGGAGCTGTATTGATCCAAAAAAAAAAAACAAAAAAAAAAAAAACATTTTAACTCTTATTTAGCAGCCAGTTAATGTATGCAGGGTTAAACTCATTTCATTTGATTTGAAGTGGAATCCAAGCTCGGCGTCAGTTCCTTGAAGTCTTCAGGGAAGAGGAGGTGTGTTGGAGGACGCGCCGCCATTGTGTTTGCGGTGTGAAATCACGCTGAGAGATAAAGTGTCTCTGGTGCGCCATTCAGGAGAAAGTGTGAATGCGATGAGAATGGCTTTTCTTAAGTGTTAATGCAGTACGCTTGTATGCTCTTCAGGCTGCATTGCACACTCAGAATGCATCTCTACTGTTTTCATGATGTGTCGAAGGACGAAAGTATTGTGTGCAGTTTTTTGTGCAATATGGAGTTTGTCGAGCAGTTTTGTCAAATTATTTTTTCATTTTCAGAGATTCAGTGCAGTCATGCTGCATGAGGATTCATGACTATGACTGTACTAAGCATACTGCATACTGCATATACCCGTGTGTTGGGGTTTAACCAGCTGTGTTGTGCCTCTACTAACTAAATGAATCATCACTTAATCATTTTCACAAATATCCAAGTGAGTCATTTTACTATGGAAGCTTGTTTCTGCCAAGGAATAAAAAGACAAAAAAGGTAATTGTAATTTATTTACTTAAATTCTGAATGTAGCTCTCGCAATCGCGAGTTATGGATTTTGGGATACATTGTGTGCTGTTTGTCCGCTGCAAATTTTGGTCAAATGTACTGTTAGCTATTGAAACTTTCTATAAACTGTTAGCTTTTGGCTAGACATTTTACCATGTTTAAATCCAAGTGTTTATTTTAGCTTGTCAATACTGTTACCAGGTGTTCAAAGTGTTTTCAGCATGTTACTATGTGGTTGCTAGGGTGTTCTGGGTGTTTTTTAGAATGTTGCTACAGTATGTGGTTGTTAGGGTGTTCTGGGTGTTTCTTTAGAATGTTGCTACAGTATGTGGTTGCTAGGGTGCTCTGTGTGTTTTTTAGAATGTTGCTACAGTATGTGGTTGCTAGGGTGCTCTGTGTGTTTTTTTAGAATGTTGCTACAGTACGTGGTTGCTAGGGTGTTCTGGGTGTTTTTTAGAATGTTGCTACAGTATGTGGTTGCTAGGGTGTTCTGGTTGTTTTTTTTTAAATGTTGCTACAGTATGGAGTTGCTAGGGTGTTCTGGGTATTTTTTTAGAATGTTTCTACAGTATGTGGTTGCTAGGGTGTTCTGGTTGTTTTTTTTTTAGAATGTTTCTACAGTATGTGGTTGCTAGGGTGTTCTGGTTGTTTTTTTTTTAGAATGTTTCTACAGTATGTGGTTGCTATGGTGTTCTGGGTGTTTTTTTAGAATGTTGCTACAGTATGGGGTTGTTAGGGTGTTCTGGGTGTTTCTTTAGAATGTTGCTACAGTACGTGGTTGCTAGGGTGTTCTGGGTGTTTTTTAGAATGTTGCTACAGTAAGTGGTTGTTAGGGTGTTCTGGGTGTTTCTTTAGAATGTTGCTACAGTATGTGGTTGCTAGGGTGCTCTGTGTGTTTTTTAGAATGTTGCTACAGTACGTGGTTGCTAGGGTGTTCTGGGTGTTTTTTAGAATGTTGCTACAGTATGTGGTTGCTAGGGTGTTCTGGTTGTTGTTTTTTAAATGTTGCTACAGTATGGAGTTGCTAGGGTGTTCTGGGTATTTTTTTAGAATGTTTCTACAGTATGTGGTTGCTAGGGTGTTCTGGTTGTTTTTTTTTAGAATGTTTCTACAGTATGTGGTTGCTAGGGTGTTCTGGTTGTTTTTTTAGAATGTTTCTACAGTATGGGGTTGCTAGGGTGTTCTGGTTGTTGTTTTTTAAATGTTGCTACAGTATGGAGTTGCTAGGGTGTTCTGAGTGTTTTTTTAGAATGTTGCTACAGTATGGGGTTGCTAGGGTGTTCTGGGTGTTTTTTTAGAATGTTTCTACAGTATGGGGTTGCTAGGGTGTTCTGAGTGTTTTTTTAGAATGTTGCTACAGTATGGGGTTGCTAGGGTGTTCTGGGTGTTTTTTTTAGAATGTTTCTGAAGAGTTTTTTAGAATGTTTGCTACAGTATGGGGTTTGCTAGGGTGTTCTGGGGTGTTTTTTTTAGAATGTTTTCTACAGTATGGGGTTGCTAGGGTGTTCTGGGTGTTTTTTTTAGAATGTTTCTACAGTATGGGGTTGCTAGGGTGTTCTGGGTGTTTTTTTTAGAATGTTTCTACAGTATGGGGTTGCTAGGGTGTTCTGGGTGTTTTTTTAGAATGTTGCTACAGTATGGGGTTGCTAGGGTGTTCTGAGTGTTTTTTTAGAATGTTGCTACAGTATGGGGTTGCTAGGGTGTTCTGAGTGTTTTTTTAGAATGTTTCTACAGTATGGGGTTGCTAGGGTGTTCTGGGTGTTTTTTTAGAATGTTTCTACAGTATGTGGTTGCTAGGGTGTTCTGGGTGTTTTTTTTAGAATGTTGCTACAGTATGGGGTTGCTAGGGTGTTCTGAGTGTTTTTTTAGAATGTTGCTACAGTATGTGGTTGCTAGGGTGTCCTGGGTGTTTTTTAGAATATTGCTACAGTATGGGGTTGCTAGGGTGTTCTGGGTGTTTTTTAGAATGTTGCTACAATATGTGGTTGCTAGGGTGTTCTGGGTGCTTTTTTTTAGAATGTTTCTACAATATGTGGTTGCTAGGGTATTCTGGTTGTTTTTTTTGTTTGTTTTTTTTAAATGTTTCTACAGTATGGGGTTGCTATGGTGTTCTGGTGTTTTTTAGGATGTTGCTATAGTATGTGGTTGCTAGGGTGTTCTGGGTGTTTTTTTTTTAGAATATTGCTACAGTATGTGGTTGCTAGGGTATTCTGGGTGTCTTTTTTAGAATATTGTTACAGTATGGGGTTGCTATGGTGTTCTGGTGTTTTTTAGAATGTTGCTACAATATGGGGTTGCTAGGGTGTCCTGGGTGTTTCTGCACATTGCTATAAGTGTAAGCAATAATAATAGTGATGGTTGCCTTAGCCAGCACCGCTAACATGACGTAGACAGACTTGCTGCAGTGTTTGATCCACAGAGTAAATCACTGCAAGTCACTGTACATTTACTGGGTTCAGCTCTCCAAACACATCACATGACTCACGGCTACAGAAGTACATCAGGAGAGAAATAAATAAACATGATTACAAGCAGACCGAAGGGCTCTGAGGTGTTTGCGGAAATGAAAATATCTGTTGGGTTGAACTTGACTCTCGTACGACACACAAACAGCAGCCGATTATGAAACACACAGTTACACCGAACAGCTGCTAAATAATGGCTTTGAATGGAGTTGAGCAGAAACACGTCTGCTAATGCAATGTGTTCAGATGAATCTGCTGTCTGTCTTTGAATAGAAGATGCACTTTGATGATTTCAGCTCAAAACGAAGCACAAGGCTCCTGTAATGAGAAATGAAATCTGCTGTATGATGCATGAGTCCTGCATGTTGAGCGGCAGGAAAAAAGAGCTTTCTGAATGGTTGCTATGGGGTTGCTAGTGAGTTTTAAGAGGTTGTAAGTGCATTGAACCTGTAGCTCAAGCCAGATTTGCCAGATCCAAACATTATTTGTAGAGCCTTGCATCCAATAAGTAAGTCCAGTATCCATGGACTTAAGTCCCATGCAATCCATAAGTATGATCCCATTAAAAATTGCCACAAAATCCACATTTAAAATGGATCAGGAGAAGATTATTATTTAGTTCCATATTTATGAGAACAGTAGAGCTGCTAAAATTATAGTAGTGTAAGTTGTTTTTGCTTTTGTGCCTCTGTAATTTGTTCTTTGAAATAAGTGCAGTGCAGTTTAATCTACACTATCACTGTGTGTCTGACTATGTTAACACTCTGCCGGACTGAGTTACAGATAGTTAGGTGCTGGTGGCATATGGATGGGTGTTTTTCTGCACATACGGTGCCAAAGCCCAGCGGGCAGCAGACGCTCTCCTCTGGTTAGAAACTCATCGAGTCGCTCAGCGCGGCGTTAGAGGCGTGAAGGACCGACTTCAGCAGTTCAACAGCTCTGATGCGTTTGGGAAAGAGTGTTTGACGTGGAAGGAGCGCTGCATGATCCTCACTGCTCAGCTGAGTCTGGATTGAATGATTGACACCTGTCACACTCTGAGAACAGGAAATCACTTGATAAATAGAAGTGAAGATTTTTAATGATTTTCTTTCCTGCATCGCTGCAGTTGAATGCACATTCAGTCCAGTTCAGACATGAACTCAATATTAAGCTGCAGAGCTATAAATTTGGTTTGAAATCATAAGAGCCCCGTTTCTGTGGGACAATATTGACTTGATCAGCCATAAGCGGAAAAAGCATAATGTCTGATCTAACATCCAGACAAAATGATTTATATCTCAAACAAGCTCTTTTAGTGAAGAACAACATTATACACTATATGTCCAGATTATTATATTATTATAGTATGAAGGTTTGTTAGTTTAATCCGACTGCATTAGACCTATTTATATACATCCTCTAATAATCTTTGATTTATTTACAACATCTCAAAATTTCTGTACAGTGTTCTGACTCAGACCTCAGGAAACCTGCTGTAGATGTTTCTGCTGAAAGAGTTTGCAGCTCCTGCCAAATGCATTTACTCGTCATGAGCAAACACAGTTTGTCTTTTGCGGTGAAACATCAGCGCTGCTCCTGCTGATGGCCGTGATGTCAAGCAGCAGATGCTCCATTTATATAACTGCATTTTCCAGCCCATCGCAGAGAGATTTGCGTCTCTGTGAGATTGAACCACATTTGCCTCAATTTAGCCTCAGGTCCGTGAGAGAACCTACACACCGGACCGTTATTAGCCTCAACATACAGCTCTAATGCAGAGACCCTTCATACATCCGGCCGCCACATCGCTCATTTCTGTAAAAGCCTCGTCCTTGTACTGTATGTTGTTTTTTCCGGAAGCAAATACCAGCTATTTCATTACATCAAGATGAACAGAAAAACTCCTACATGTGTTTTTGTCATCCTCTGAGTCACAGCAGCTGTTTCTCTTTCCTTTCTTTGTCTTGTACCTTTGTTTTGCTGTGTATGTGTGTGTGTGTGTGTGTGTGTGCGTGTCAGATGCCCTAAGATGTGTTTAGTTTAGCCTTTCGCACCCGGAGCTCATTAAAATCTGATTCTTTATTCTCCGTCAAGTGAAGCTGGAGGGGGCGGATCAACACGACCTCTTAGATTAAGTGCTCTGGTATTCATCTGTCCTCCGGCGCTGCTTAAAACACTCTTTATATGGCATTTACTGATATCGGAAAAATTAATTTCAGCAATTTGAAATGAAAAATCTTATTTACAGCCTTTCTCAATACAGTTAATGCTGCATCAGTCTGGATCTGGGCCGTATGACGTTACACACACACACACACACACACAAACACACACACACACAAACACGTCATGCTAAAAATGTTTTGAGATTGTTAGTTTATCTAATGTGTGTTTCAAAAAAAATTGACACCAAGCAGAACATCTTCTTCAGAGCTTTTTCGTGCAAACAGCAACGTTACATTACAAGCTAAAAAAACAGAGGATTTTAAGTACAGTAAATGGCTGAGTTGCGCACCTTAACCCAATGTCATCTCATGTTGACTGAAAGCTAGGCTAATTTTACCTTATAAATGGTTATTATTTTAATTTATCTTGCATTTATCTGGCATTATTTATATTTATTTAATTTATATAAATTATTTAGTTATATATATTAAAATAAAAGCTGTATTATCATACTGTTCTTATTTTAATTTATTGCCTGTTTAGAGTCTTTAGTTTTGAAGTCTCTCATGTTTAATAATATGAATCTGTTTTTACACTAATTCATACTGATCCATTTATTTGATATGAATCCTCTAATCCTTTGATTGGCACCTTTTATTTGCAAAGGATTTCACAATGATAAAATGCATACAAGCCACTTTGCAAAATACATTAATGTAAATACAAAAATGGACATTAATGCATTATTATTAAATCATTTTTAGTTGAACTTACAGCAAAATTTGTTTATCAAACCAAAGTTAGGGGTTTGTTCATCTACACTGGAAAAAAAACTGGTTTAGGATTTACTTTGAAACAAGTTTAATTCAGAAATTGCTAGTAAATTTCACATAATAAAGAAACAGCAAATTACACAATGAATTCAATGTAGAAAGACTTTCAAGTAAAACATGTTCCAATAATCTTTATTTACAACTTCAAAAGAATCATTTTTAAAGTGTCTGAGCACGAGTAATGATGTTTGACGTCAGCAGCAGTAATGCGTGTCTCTCTCCGCACAGACCCTCCAGCGGTGGAGCCGGTGTGGCAGGAGGTCCGTCAGGGTTTGGGTCGGCCGGTGGCTTTGAACTGCCGCGTTCTGCGGGCGCATCCGTCACGTGTGCTGCGGTACGAATGGAGGCTGGGCTCACGACTGCTCCACGCCGGACACTTCGACTCACGGGACGAGACGGACTACACCATACGCAGCCTCACGCGAGAGGGCTACGGCGAGTACACCTGTGACATCATCAACGAGGCGGGGCCGGGACGCTGCAACTTCCTGGTCACCGGTGAGACTCCACACTGTTACCACACTTCTCTTTATTCATCCGTTTAACCCGCCGGGTCACTCTGCACCAGATTAAGTTCTTACTTAGATGTATGAAATCACCAACTAACCATGTTGCAAAGTGCTTTTAAATCCTCACTTTCTTGAGTGGGCGGGATTTATGATGTCATATGACAGACGGAAAACAGACAGCTGGTTTATTGAAAGATTTTAGAAAAGGATGGATGGATAGATAGATATATAGATGGATGGATGGATAGTTGGATAGATATATAGATAAATGGATGGATGGATGGATGGATAGATGGATAGATATATAGATAAATGGATGGATGGATGGATGGATAAGATTGGATAGATATATAGATAAATGGATGGTTGGATGGATGGATAGATATATAGATGGATGATGGAATGGGTGGGTGGGTGGGTGGGTGGATATATGGATATATAGATGGATGGATGGATATATAGATATATAGATGGATGGATGGATAGATGATAGATATATAGATGGATGGATGGATGGATGGATGGATGGGTGGGTGGATATATGGATATATAGATGGATGGATGGATATATATATATGGATATATGGATATGTAGAAGGATGGGTGGATAGATAGATAGATAGATAGATAGATAGATAGATAGATAGATAGATAGATAGATAGATAGATAGATAGATAGATAGATAGATAGATAGATGGATGGATGGATATATGTAGATGGATGGATGGATGTATATATGGATTTGTAGATGGATGGATGGATGGATGGATATATGGATATGTAGAAGGATGGATGGATGGATGGATGGATATGGATATATAGATGGATGGATGGATGGATGGATGGATGATATATGGATATATAGATGGATGGATGGATGGATATATGGATATGTAGATGGATGGATGGATGGATGGATATATGGATATGTAGATGGATGGATGGATATATGGATATGTAGATGGATGGATGGATGGATGGATATATGGATATGTAGATGGATGGATGGATGGATGGATATATGGATATATAGATGGATGGATGGATGGATATATGGATATGTAGATGGATGGATGGATGGATGGATATATGGATATGTAGATGGATGGATGGATGGATGGATATATGGATATGTAGATGGATGGATGGATGATATATGGATATATAGATGGATGGATGGATGGATATATGGATATGTAGAAGGATGGATGGATGGATGGATATATGGATATATAGATGGATGGATGGATGGATGATATATGGATATATAGATGGATGGATGGATGGATATATGGATATGTAGATGGATGGATGGATGAATGGATATATGGATATGTAGATGGATGGATGGATATATGGATATGTAGATGGATGGATGGATATATGGATATATAGATGGATGGATGTCAGTGCAGTTCTGAATATTTCACAACTAGTTTTCTCTCCTTCTGTGTGTTTTGTGTTTCTTGTTTCGACCAGTTATTGAGTAAATCACGTCTTCCAGATGGTGTTTCCTTCATAAATGACAAAATAATTGGTAAAACGAGACTGAAGAAATTTGCATTTAACCACACAATCGGGTAGTTAAAAACCCGTTCCCGATCCCAGCAGATGCAGCAGTGTGCTGAAGATCGGGAGATAGATCTGAAGTTCTCTTAAAGGGACAGTTCACACAGAAATCCTCATTCTCTCATCATTCATGTCGTTCCAAACCTGTACGACTTTCAGTTGTTTTTGCCTCTCTAAAATCCGATTCCATCAGTGTGGAATGTTTTATCTTCAACATGTGTTCTGCTTGAGAGTGAGTTTCCTTTACATCCAGAGCTGCATCATACATATATAGGGTGTTGTCAGGAGCATATGATGAGACGAGATGAGGACTGATGTCTGATATCTGGGAGGATCAAGGCTGTTTGAGGAGACGGGTCGATTGGCCTTTGTCCCTCAGACCAACACTACATGAGGCTTTTCTCTGCTGTGTTTCAGCTTTGTTGTTTAGTGTAGATGTGTGTGTGGAGCAGATCTCTCCAGCCCTGCGGCTGTGTGCTTTACTCACACGCTCTCATGGCTAATGTGCCAATCGTTCAGACTCTCCCTCAGCGCTCTGCCATTTCTGCCATCTGGTCAGACGCTCGGCTGCCAAAGTCCTGAGAGGCCTGCAATCCAGTTCCTGATTAGCCTCGGATCTGGACCCGGATCTTCCCAAAGGGATCTCTGCTGGTCTCTGCAGGTGTAATGGGTCTTGGTTTGTTCTTGCTGTGACAAACATCAGAAACTATTCATTTACCCCGACCTCTGTAGATCTAAACGAACTGCTCTTATGTGAAGTCTCCTGTCACAGTAACACTGTCAGTATAGTTACTTTATATTTAAAATAAATGAAAAAATGTTTTATTTATTAAATATTCATGATAGGCAAATAGACAGACAGACAGACAGACAGACAGATAGATAGACAGATAGATAGATAGACAGTCATACAGATATATAGATAGATAGATAGATAGATAGATAGATGATGATGATGATGGATAGATAGATAGATAGATGGATGGATAGATAGATAGATAGATAGATAGATAGATAGATAGATAGATAGATAGTCATACATACAGATAGATAGATAGATAGATAGATAGATAGATAGATAGATAGATAGATAGATGATGGATGGATGATGGATGGATAGATAGATAGATAGATAGATAGATAGATAGATAGATAGATAGATAGATAGATAGATAGATAGATAGATAGACAAACAGACAGAGATAGATAGATAGATAGATAGATAGATAGATAGATAGATAGATAGATAGACAGACAAACAGACAGAGATAGATAGATAGATAGATGGATGGATGGATACATAGATAGATAGATAGATAGATAGATAGATAGATAGATAGATAGATAGATAGATAGATAGATAGTCATACAGATAGATAGAAAGATAGATAGATAGATAGATAGATAGATAGTCATACATACAGATAGATAGATAGATAGATAGATAGATAGATAGATAGATAGATAGATAGATAGATAGATAGATAGATAGATGGATGGATGGATGGATGGATGGATAGATAGATAGTCATACAGATAGATAGATGGATAGATAGATAGTCATACAGATAGATAGATAGATAGATGATAGATAGATAGATAGATAGATAGATAGATAATCATACAGATAGATAGATAGATAGATAGTCATACAGATAGATAGATAGATAGATAGATAGATGATAGATAGATAGATAGTCATACAGATTGATAGATAGATAGATAGACAAACAGAGATAGATAGATAGATAGATAGATAGATAGATAGATAGATAGATAGATAGATAGATAGATAGATGATAGATAGATAGATAGTCATACAGATTGATAGATAGATAGATAGACAAACAGAGATAGATAGATAGATAGATAGTCATACAGATAGATAGATAGATAGATGATAGATAGATAGATAGATAGATAGATAGATAGATAGATAGATAGATAGATAGATAGATAATCATACAGATAGATAGATAGATAGATAGTCATACAGATAGATAGATAGATAGATAGATAGATAGATAGATAGATAGATAATCATACAGATAGATAGATAGATAGATAGTCATACAGATAGATAGATAGATAGATAGATAGTCATACAGATTGATAGATAGATAGATAGACAAACAGAGATAGATAGATAGATAGATAGATAGATAGATAGATAGATAGATAGATGATAGATAGATAGATAGTCATACAGATTGATAGATAGATAGATAGACAAACAGAGATAGATAGATAGATAGATAGTCATACAGATAGATAGATAGATAGATGATAGATAGATAGATAGATAGATAGATAGATAGATAGATAGATAGATAATCATACAGATAGATAGATAGATAGATAGTCATACAGATTGATAGATAGATAGATAGACAAACAGAGATAGATAGATAGATAGATAGATAGATAGATAGATAGATAGATAGATAGATTCACATTGGTTTCTTTTACAGTATATAGCTCCACATTGCCCGTTATTACCGCTGTAGATCTGAGGTTAATATCATCTATCACTCCATGATCCGTGAGATCTTCTCCAGGAGGTGTCGTTCAGAGATGTTCAGAGATATCATGTGTTCTTGGATCATGTGGTTTGGCTCAGATCTTCTGTCAGGAGGTTTATCTCGGTCAGTTTTAAGCCAGATCAGAGGGCGTCCCGCGGCTTTGAATGATCCGGCATCGAGCCAGAGCCGTAGCAGGAGAACGAGACGCCGCTGGGTGGACATCTGCAGCACCAGAGCACCGTCCAACTGTAACGAACTACAGTGAACAAGAATCGCATATTTTGATTATCAGTATTGATATATTTATTTAACCCATTCAGACCCAGTGAATGACACTTTAAACCTTTTTATAAGTTATATGAGATCAACTCAATTTTTTAAGTCAGTTCAATATAATTTAAGTTGTACAGCCAATCTGATTCTGCTTAAAAATATAAAGCCGGAACTGAACTTTAAGTTGAAAAAGGGGGACATTTTTCAAGTGAGAATTCAGACATTTTTGCATATTTGCACCACATGATTTATTGCTTTATTTCACTACATAAATGTGCGTTATGATCGATGATGTCACAAAACAAGCGGTTTCATCCGAAGAATAAGCATCCAGACGGGGTGTTTTGTGTAAAAATGCTCGTCGGCTCTGCTTTGTTAGCTTTTGTTTTATTGTGCTGGCTTTAATTTAACGCTCGAGTAGTTTCCATTTTAAGGTGAATTACTGATAATGAGATACATCCGCTAGTTAATGTTCACGCTGAGATTGTATGACAATAAGTCAATAGAGCTTTCAGCAGAGAGAGATCATGACATATGCTGAGCTGAGAGACGCCATTCGTCTTTCTTTCCAGCTTTCATCCCTCTTTCTCACCCTAATCTCTCTTTCTGGGTCTTAATAAGACTGAGTATTAGCTGAGAGATGATTTACTGTTCTACAGATGAAAATGGCTTTTAAAAGCGACTCACGCAGGCAGATGGATTGATGGATGGACTTGTGAGTTTGGTAACATTGTAAACAAGTCGTCCTGGTCTAATCTTTCCCTCTCTCGCAGAGTTTTGGGACTGGAAGCAGTGCGTTTTAAGTCGAGATCACTGCAAACACCCTCCAGCTTCATTCCCGCAGGTCTGGAGAGCAAGGCTGAATAATAGAGTTTGTTTTCAGAGCCTAAAGTGGGCCCGATTCACCCAGACACGGATCTCGCGCTGCTCAGAAAGGTTTACAGTGGGCAATTTTCTCTCCGAGGCTTTGCTCAAAATTGAACATTGAGCCTGTAAAGCTGGTGGAACAATAACATGTTATTTGCTGCGACCCACTTCAGAAAGTTTACCAGGTTAGAAGCTTCTGCCATGTTTGAAGAGATGAAATGTTCTGACTGGGACATGCTTTACTTACATTAAATTAGTTTGAAGTGCATATCGAAATGTCAGTCTTCATAGAGGTGTAGTTACAAAAACTAGATTTTTTTACAGTGCAGTGCATATATATATATATATATATATACAGTGGGTACGGAAAGTATTCAGACCCCCTTAAATTTTTCACTCTTTGTTATATTGCAGCCATTTGCTAAAATCATTTAAGTTCATTTTTTTTCCTCATTAATGTACACACAGCACCCCATATTGACAGAAAAACACAGAATTGTTGACATTTTTACAGATTTATTAAAAAAGAAAAACTGAAATATCACATGGTCCTAAGTATTCAGACCCTTTGCTCAGTATTTAGTAGAAGCACCCTTTTGATCTAATACAGCCATGAGTCTTTTTGGGAAAGATGCAACAATTTTTTCACACCTGAATTTGGGGATCCTCTGCCATTCCTCCTTGCAGATCCTCTCCAGTTCTGTCAGGTTGGATGGTAAACATTGGTGGACAGCCATTTTTAGGTCTCTCCAGAGATGCTCAATTGGGTTTAAGTCAGGGCTCTGGCTGGGCCATTCAAGAACAGTCACGAAGTTGTTGTGAAGCCACTCCTTCGTTATTTTAGCTGTGTGCTTAGGGTCATTGTCTTGTTGGAAGGTAAACCTTCGGCCCAGTCTGAGGTCCTGAGCACTCTGGAGAAGGTTTTCGTCCAGGATATCCCTGTACTTGGCTGCATTCATCTTTCCCTCGATTGCAACCAGTCGTCCTGTCCCTGCAGCTGAAAAACACCCCCACAGCATGATGCTGCCACCACCATGCTTCACTGTTGGGACTGTATTGGACAGGTGATGAGCAGTGCCTGGTTTTCTCCACACATACCGCTTAGAATTAAGGCCAAAAAGTTCTATCTTGGTCTCATCAGACCAGAGAATCTTATTTCTCACCATCTTGGAGTCCTTCAGGTGTTTTTTCATGTGTCTTGCACTGAGGACAGGCTTCCGTTGGGCCACTCTGCCATAAAGCCCCGACTGGTGGAGGGCTGCAGTGATGGGTGACTTTCTACAACTTTCTCCCATCTCCCGACTGCATCTCTGGAGCTCAGCCACAGTGATCTTTGGGTTCTTCTTTAACTCTCTCACCAAGGCTCTTCTCCCCCGATAGCTCAGTTTGGCCGAACGGCCAGCTCTAGGAAGGGTTCTGGTCATCCCAAACGTCTTCCATTTAAGGATTATGGAGGCCACTGTGCTCTTAGGAGCCTTAGGTGCAGCAGAAATTTTTTTGTAACCTTGGCCAGATCTGTGCCTTGCCACAATTCTGTCTCTGAGCTCTTCAGGCAGTTCCTTTGACCTCATGACTCTCATTTGCTCTGACATGCACTGTGAGCTGTAAGGTCTTATATAGACAGGTGTGTGGCTTTCCTAATCAAGTCCAATCAGTATAATCAAACACAGCTGGACTCAAATGAAGGTGTAGAACCATCTCAAGGATGATCAGAAGAAATGGACAGCACCTGAGTTAAATATATGAGTGTCACAGCAAAGGGTCTGAATACTTAGGACCATGTGATATTTCAGTTTTTCTTTTTTAATAAATCTGCAAAAATGTCAACAATTCTGTGTTTTTCTGTCAGTATGGGGTGCTGTGTGTACATTAATGAGGGAAAAAAAATGAACTTAAATGATTTTAGCAAATGGCTGCAATATAACAAAGAGTGAAAAATTTAAGGGGGTCTGAATACTTTCCGTACCCACTGTATATATATATATATATATATAAAATATTTTATATATTAATATATATATATATATACATTAAAATTATTTTATGAAATACATTTTATTATATATATATATATATATATATATATATGTATGTATATATATATAATAAAATGTATTTCATAAAATAATTTATTTATTCATTCAATCAATTATAATATTATTTATTTATTCTTTCATTCATAATATAATTTGATTTTATGTGTATTATTTGTGTATTTATTTACTCATTCATTCATTCATAATAGAATTAATTTATGTATTATAATTTAAATTTATTGTTATTTATTTATAATTATATTTATTTTATAATGATATTTATTTATAATTTAACTTGTGTATTTATTTATTTATTTACTTATTAATTCATTCATAATAGAATTTATTTACTTATCTATTTATTTATTTATTTATCATTATTTATTTATTCATTCATTCATTCATAATAGAATTTTTATGATTTAATTTATGTGCATTTATTTATTTTCGTTCATACATGCTTTCATAATAGAATTTATATATTTATTTATTTATTCATTCATTCATAATATAATTTAATTTTTATTTATAATTTTATTTGTGTATTTATTTAGTTATTTATTAATTAATTATAATATTACTTTATTATTTATGTATTTATTCATAATTTAAATGTATTGTCATTCATTTATAATTAAATTGTGTTTTATTCATTCATTCATTCATAATAGAATGAATGAATGAATGAATTTATTTATTTATTTATAATTTATATTACATTATTCTTTCATTCATAATAGAATTGAATTTTTATTTTTCTATCATTTAATTTGTGTATTTATTTATTTTTGTTCATTCATGATTTCATAATAGAATTTATTTATTTATTTATTTATTCATTCATTCATAATAGAATTAATTTTTATTTATAATTTTATTTATGTGTATTTAGTTATTTAGTTATTTATTAATTCATTCATAATAGAAATTATTTTAATTTATCTATTTATTTCAAATTTAAATGTATTGCCATTCATTTATAATTACATTTTATTTTATTCATTCATTCAAAATAGAATAATTTTTTTATATATATAATTTAATTTATGTGTATTTATTTACTTTTGTTTATTCATGCTTTCATGATAGAATTTATTTACTTATCTATTTATTCATAATAGAATAAGTAATTTATTTTAATCCATTTTAACTGGCTAATTGCTTAACTATTACCCACAATCCTAAATATTTGCGAATGTTTACAGCCTTGTGAAGAATGAAATAGTGATTGTTGAATTTGAGAGTAAATTGTGGTTGAGAACATGATCGACTGTCTTTGCCGCTTTGAAGAAAAACCGCTGGATCTGCAGCAGGACCATCTTAATTTGTCCCATTATCCGCAAGGATTTTCCTTTAGTTGTGTGTTTGTTGAAGTGGACGACAGAGCCAGTTCTCCTCCTGCGAGGTTAAATCTGTGCATCATTAAAAGCGTCTGCGTAATAAGTCACGGCTGACACACACACACACACACACACACACACACACACACACACACACCCCAGCGGCGGCTTTATGAGGAGGCTTGCCGAGATCAGCAGCTTCTCATTCCCCGGCGTCAGAGCCGACGCAGCTCTATCTGACCGGATACATGCCATCCAAACACGCTGAGATGAGCCGACGAGGAGCTTGTGTTTAACGTTCCTTTGAAAGAGCCTGTTCCAGTGACACTTGACATGCTTTTTATTGCCTTTTCTTTTATAAATTAGGTATCATTTGAAAGCTTAAACACTCAAAAATTCATATTGTGAAAACTGTTTTAAAATTGGGCATAGTGTTGCATGAAAACCTTTGAGAAGCTCACTTAATTATATCATATTAATTATTTTTTCACCCTGAGATTCACTCACGTTTCTTACACTAAAACAGTCATAATGTAGTATTTTAAGGATCTTTTTCCACACTGTTTGAGTCTCAGAAGAACACAGTTCATGCTAACGTCGCTCTAGAGCTTGTTTCAGTAATGCGATGCACACTTGCACTGAATTATGCATTACTCTCTGACACGCTTCAGAATGCAGTGACCGATGAAACCGAGCTTTGAGACTGTACCTTTAAGACTTCTGTATGTAAATGATGTGTTTCCTCTTGCTGTGTTTTTAGAGTTCGCTCATGCCAGCAGAATCATGAGCTGTTGTTTCCAAACACTGAGTAGATGTCATATCTGCAGTCACATGTTAATCTCAAGTGTACACTAGAGTGACCCTTAATTTATGCCTCTGTACATGCTTGTTAGGCCAATATTACCTACAAAACCATTTTATTTAATTTTTTTATTTAATTTTATTTTTTTTATAATTCATTTTGGGGGTTTTTTTGTTTTTATTTTTATTTTTATTTTATTTTTTTATTTATTTATTTTATTAATGGTTATTAATTTGATTTGATCTCGTTTTATTTTTATTTCATGTATTATTTTTATTAATTACACAAACTTTATTATTATAATTTATGTGTATGTACAGTATATATATATATATATATATAGTTACATTGAAAACATGATAAAATCATATTATTTAATTTTATCTCATTTTATTTTTATTATTTTATTTATTTATTTATTGTATTAATGGATGTGATGTCACATTGGAAGCATGATAAAAATCATTTTATTTAATTTTATTTTTTTATATATATATATATATTTTTTTTTTTATTAATGGATGTGTTGTCACATTAGAAACATGATAAAAATCATTTTATTTAATTTTATTTTTTTATATTTTATTTTTTTTATTTTTTATTTTTTATTAATGGATGTGTTGTCACATTAGAAACATGATAAAAATCATTTTATTTAATTTTATCTAATTTAATTTTTTGTTTGTTTTATTTTATAATTTGTTGTGTGTGTGTGTGTGTGTGTGTGTGTGTGTGTGTGTATATATATATATATATATACATTTTTTCTATTTTTATTTAATTTTATTAATTTTTATTTATTTAATTTTATTTTTTTACATTTTATTTTTATAATTTTTATTATTATTAATGGATGTGATGTCACATTGGAAGTGTAATAAAAATAATTTATTTAATTTTATCTAATTTTATTTTTATTTTATTTTATTTATTTTATAATTTATTTGTGTGTATAAATATATATATATATATATATATATATATATATATATTTATAAAATAAAATTTAAATTAAATTAGAAAAAATTAAATAAAATGATTTAATTTTAAATATATGTAAATTTATATATATATATATATATATATATATATATATTTCCATTTTTTCTATTTTCATTTTATTTTATGAATTAATGGGTGTGACGCCACATTGAAAACATGATAAAATCATATGATTTCTCCATGTCGTCTGTGCAGGGAAAGCGTTCGCTCCTGAGTTCTACTACGACACCTATAACCCGCTGTGGCAGAACCGGCCGCGCGTGTACGGCTACAAGCTGCAGTGGACGCAGATGAACCCCAGCGCAGTGGACCGCATCATGGCGTACCGCCTCGGAATACGACAGGTCAGTGCTGGTCAGTCAGGAGGTTTCTGGAAGATTGTAGTTTGCAGTGAAGGTCATCGGCCAGTTTGTCTGTGTGACTCCAGATCTCTCACCAGATTACAGTTCAACAGTGATCTAAATCACCCTACACTGGAAAAGAGCAGAACCACACGCCATTGACTCATTTTGTGGTGTTTTTCACCACTTGTCGTCTGTTTTGCTGCAGTTATCTGACTTAATGAACACCGATATGAGGATTTCTATGGCTAACAATAGTAGCTACACACTTATTAGTTTTAATTAATGATAAATAGTTCATAATAAGAACATGTAGAAGTGTGTAAATGACGTGCGTTTGAATTCTGCAGTGATTTGTGAGAGTAGCTTCAGTGTTATTTTATCATTGAGATACTGCTTTTTAATTTTTTTAAACAAATTTTTGCTAAAGTTTTAATAATTTTGTTGTGTCAGTTTTAAATCAAGGTTATTATCGTTAACTAATACTATTAAAAACATTTCTGTTAAGTGAAATAAAGATGAAATTTAAAAAAAAAATGTAAATATTAGTTGAAAAACTTAATCTACACGGAAATTATAAATGTTGCCTTGGAAATAAACTGAAACTTAAAATTTTGCTTTGTTTAATGTTGGAAATAATATGTCAATGGTACAGTATAATTTACTATTTCCAGTGGATCTTAAATGTGTGCATTTGTTCATGATTTTTATTTTATTTTTTGTATTTTATTTTATTTCATTTCATTTTATTTATTTTATATTATTTTATTTTATTTTTTATATTTTATTTTATTTATTTTATTTTATTTTATTTTTTTATATACTAATAAAATAACAAAAACATAACAAAATTACTATATATTTACTAAACACATAATACATTTTAACATTTATACATTATATATATATATATATATAAAAATTTAATTTTATTTTTATTATTTATTTTATGTTTTAGTGTATTTTTTGTGTTTTTTTATTAATTGGAAACATTAATTTAATTTGATCTCATTTTATTTTTTATTTCATTTATTTATTTTATTTTTTATAATTTATATTATATTTATATTATATTATATTTTATTTATTTATTTATTTTTATATGCAAATAACAAAGCACATAATAAAACAAAAATAATTAAATTACTAAAAATTGAACTAAATTTTAAATAAAAACTAAAAATATACAAATAAAAGTTAATTCAAAATATTAATAAAACTGAAATAAAACTAAAATAACACTGACAGTTTTATAATTTTGTATTTTTTTTATTTCAAGTAATTTTTTTTTCTAGTTTTACTTTTAGTTAAGTATAAGTCAGACGTACGTTCATATCACTCATAAGAAAAGCGTTGTTGTGAGTGAAACATGTTTGCGCAGGAATCTTTACTCCAGTTCTCACTAAGACGGATGTTTCTCCGGCTGTATGATGTACGAAGGACCTCCGTCCCCTGCTGAAGCGGTCTGACGGTACATGAGTGAATAAGAAGCAGGAAAGCGAGAGTTCCTTGGTAAATAAATCACGGCCCCGGAGCCCCGGCTGCGCGTGTCGAGCAGAAGTCAGCGCTGCTATTTTTAGCCGGCTTCAGTCGTGATGATCTCAGCCTCGGCTCGGCTTTGAATTAACACTGAAGGCCTGTGGGTTTCACAGCTTCATAATGGACGATCTTCTGTGATCGAGGCCGTCGTGAATCCTAGATGAAGCTTTAGTTCAGAGACGGTGAATGTGAGAATGACCAGTCGTTCTTCACTTGTTCTTTTGCCTCTTCTCAGCCGCGTCCCAAACCACTAACTATTCGTACTCTATCACGTCATGTGAGATTACAGTTAGCGTGTCTCAAATCATTATATGCTGGAAATAATATGACAGGTTTGCCCTATAGTGAACTATTTCCAGTGCATGGCTTTTAGGTCAATATTGCCTACAAAATTATTTATTTATTTTGCATTCTTTATTCATGTCTTCATCATATGTTGGAAATAGTATGCTAAGGTTGCCATATAATGCACTAATTCCACTGAATCTTCAATGTGTGCGTCTTGCTTTTAGGATTATTTAATTTTTGCTTTGCTTTGCTTTGCTTTGCTTTGCTTTGCTTTGCTTTGCTTTGTTTTGTTTTGCTTTGCTTTCTTTGTTTTGCTTTGTTTTGCTTTGTTTTTTCTTTTGCTTTGCTTTGTTTTGCTTTGTTTTGCTTTGCTTTCTTTGTTTTGCTTTGTTTTTTGTTTTTCTTTGCTTTGTTTTGTTTTGTTTTGTTGTGTTGTGTTTTGTTTTGTTTTGTTTTGTTTTGCTTTGCTTTGCTTTGCTTTGCTTTGCTTTGCTTTGTTTTGCTTTGCTTTGCTTTGCTTTCTTTGTTTTGCTTTGTTTTGCTTTGCTTTGCTTTGCTTTGTTTTGTTTTGTTTTTTCTTTTGCTTTGCTTTGTTTTGCTTTGTTTTGTTTTGCTTTGTTTTTTGTTTTTCTTTGCTTTGTTTTTTGTTTTTCTTTGCTTTGTTTTGTTTTGCTTTGTTTTGTTTTGCTTTGTTTTTTGTTTTGTTTTGCTTTGCTTTGCTTTGTTTTGCTTTGCTTAGCTTAGCTTAGCTTTGTTTTGTTTTGTTTTGTTTTGCTTTCTTTGTTTTGTTTTGTTTTTTGTTTTGTTTTGTTATTCTTTCTTTGTTTTTTGCTTTGTCTTGTTTTGTTTTGTTTTGCTTTGTTTTTTGTTTTGCTTTGTTTTGTTTTGCTTTGCTTTCTTTGTTTTGTTTGGTTTTGTTTTGCTTTGCTTTGCTTTGCTTTCTTTGTTTTGTTAAAAAAATAAATAAAATAAAATTACTCATATTTTATTTTAATTAATTTACTTGTTTACTTATCTATTTTTTAATTTTATTTTGCATTTTTTACTCATCTTCATGAGTAATTTGTATTTGCTTAATTTATTTAATTTTATTTTGTTTTCTTACTCATGTCTTTAGGTAATTTTAATTTATTTTAAAGTATTCATTATTTTTATTTTTATTATTATTATTATTTATATTTTAAAAATTAATTAATTATTTTATTTACATATCTATGTATTTAATTCTATTTTGCATTATTAACTCATGTCATGAGTTATTTTATTTTATGTTATTTACTTAATTATTTAATTGTATTTCACTTTCTTTACTCATGTCTTCGTAATTTTATTTTATTTTATTTTATTTATTTACTTATGTATTTAATTTTATCTTGCTTTCTTTACGTCTTCGTGAATTATTTTATTCTATTACTTTTTTTTTTGGCTTTCTTTGATCGTGTCATCATGATTTTTCATTATTTATTTTATTTTATTTTATTTTATGTTATTTACTTAATTATTTAATTGTATTTCGCTTTCTTTACTCATGTCTTCGTAATTTTATTTTATTTTATTTTATTTATTTACTTATGTATTTAATTTTATCTTGCTTTCTTTACGCCTTCATGAATTATTTTATTTTATTACTTTTTTTTTTTTTTTTTTGCTTTCTTTACTTGTGTCATCGTGATTTATTTTATTTTATTTTATTTTATTTTATTTTATTTTATTTTATTTTATTTTATTTTATTTTATTTTATTTTATTTTATTTTATTTTATTTGCCCTGTATTTTCAATGGATCCTAAATATCTTCATCTGTTTTAGGGCAGTGTTACCCTCATTTTATTTCAATATTACAACTATTTTATTTTATATCATTTTTTTTTATTATTATGAAATTACTAATTTTATTTATTTAAAAAAAAAAAAAAAAAAAAAAAAAAATTCTTTTAATTCTCTAGTGCATTCTTGGCTCATTTGGTCCGTTCATGTCTCTCGCGTGTCTCCTGTGTGACTGGTGATCAGCACACACTCATTACACATGGGCGATCCGTCAGGCTCTGCTGCAGGAGAACCGGCACTTTCATTACTTCTACATCTCACTCACGTTCCTCGTTTGATCAGATCTCAGGAAATCTGCTTCGGAGGTTACATGAAGCGCATGTGAATTCATTTTACGAAGATGAGAGTGTGAGAAAAACCGAAGGTGCGTTCACACTGACAGCGTTTGCTCTGTCAAAGTGATCTGGAGGTCTTTCATTTTCACTGAGATTTGGCAGTTTGAGGTCAGGTGACCAAACGCAGCAACATGATGCAGCGACTGCCAATGAGAGAACAGATATGAAGCGCAACTAGCATTCATTTTCCTATAGATCACAGAATAGATCATGGCGCAGCAGCACCAAGGTCATGGGTTTGATTCCCAGGGAATGAATGAACTGATAAATGTAAACCTTGAATGCAAGGCATGTTGTATGTATATATACACACAGACACACACGCAGACACATATTATAATTTACATATATCAGTCTTTGTCAGTGTGAACATGAGAAATAAAGTGTCTCGTGAATAATTTGATTCAAACATCACACTGTTTACAGCTGGTCGTTTTTATGGAAACGTTCTAATAATGTGTATTTGAAAACCTGCCCAAAATTGCAAGTCGTAATTTGACTGAATTGGTATTTAGTGGAGGAACGGTGAGTTTGGCGCTTAATGAATCCATCTGTCCGTGACTGCGGCGAACTTAAACACTTTCTGATCCGGTTAATTCTCATTCCTGTCAGGGAAACGGGATTTGACATCCTGGTAAGTGACTCAGAGGGCCGCGGGTGAATAATGCCAGCGATTACCAGTAACAAAACAGCACTTTCCAATTTACCAGTGAGCCCAAGATAACTGCAGCTGTTACCTCACAGTAACCCAGCAGCTTCAGTTCAAAGCCTAGTGGCGTCAGTCGCACAATTCCAGCACAAACTGATGGAGTTACTAGCATTAAATGTGTGAACCCAAGGCATACGCAGAATAAAGGAGCGGGGCCTGACATGCTCTAAGCGCTTGACCAATCACAACACACTGCTCCAGCCGACCAATCAGAGCACATTGTGCTTTTCAGAAGGAGGGGCTTCATAGAGACAGGAACTAAACAGAGCGTTACTGACAGACTGGGAAGAGAGGAGCTGCAACAATGGAGAATATGAGGAAAATAATCAACATTCAAGCAGGAAAACCTGCTCTAGTAGAGCCCAAAAACAACATCAAGACTGTTAAAGTGCATAATTGGTCCTCTTTAAAACCTTGACAGGAAACGCAAGCAATTTATTTTCCCTGTAAAGCTGATGTAAGCCTGATTCTTCCTTCAGACGGGGCAGCAGCGCTGGTGGGAGCAGGAGATTCCTGTGGAGGGAAATATCCAGAAGGGAGAACTGATCACACACAACCTGACGGAGCTCATCAGACCCGAGGCCTACGTGGTCCGACTCACACCGATCACACGCTTCGGAGAGGGAGATTCAACCACCAGGATCGTCACGTACAGCGGTACGTCACGCATGACTATAGTTTAACTAAAACGAGTTCATGAGATATTTACTATAATTCAGTTGATACAATTCAATTAAAAAATACAGTAAAAATTGTGAAATATTATTCCAGTGTAAAACAGCTGTTTTCTATGTGAATATATAGTAAAGTGTAATTTATTCCTGTGATCAAAGCTGAATTTTCAGCATCATTACTCCAGTCTTCAGTGTCACATGATCCTTCAGAAATCATTCTAATATGATGATTTGATGCACATTTCTGATTATTATCAATGTTGAAAACTTGAACAATTTGTGTGGAAAGCATCATACAGTTTATTTTTCAGGATTCTTTGATGAATAGAAAGAGCATTTATTTGAAATAGAATCTTTTGCAACATTATAAATGTCTTTACTGTCACTTTTGATAAATTTAATGAATCCTTGATGAATAAAAGTAGTAATTTCTTAAGGTTTAAAAGTTCGATAATGAGGTGAAAATAGTTTAGCGTTGAAAGTGAAGAACTGATGAGAGTTGAGTGTTTGCGTTTTAGTTTGATTGTTTTATGTTTCGGCTCGTGGTTAATAATTCAGCGCTGTCGCTTGTGAAGATCAATCCAGAACAGAAAGAAAATGTTTGGATGATGCAAAAGCAAATGATGAATTTTGTTATTTCCCTAAACTACTACACTGTAAAAAAAAAAAGAAAAAAATTGGAGTTGTAATTTCTGAAGAAAATGTGAACGGCTCTTGCCGTGCGCAACTACACTGCTTCCTACGCTGCTTGGTGTCAAAGAACGTTTCCCCATGTCCCTACGATATTCTGTGCATGTTGTTATCATGATGCTGACATGATTAACATATTGTTAGCATTATGATAAGAAAGATGTTAACACAATTAGCATGTTGTTAACATGATGCTAAGCAAGATGTTAACATGATTAGCATGTTTGTAGCATGATGCTAACATGATTAGCATGTTGCTAGCATGAAGTTAACAGTATTAGCTAGCATGATGTTAACACAATTAACATGTTGATAACATAATGTTAAGCAAGATGCTAACACAATTAGCATGTTGTTAACATGATGCTAACACTATTAACATGTTGCTAGCTTGAGGCTAAGGAAGATGCTAATGTGATATTAACGTGATTAGCATGTTTTGCTAGCATGATTCTAACATGATTAGCATGTTGTTACCATGACATTAACATGATTAGCTAGCATGATGTTAACACAATTAGCATATTGCTAACACAATTAACATGTTGCTAACACAATGTTAACATGATACGCATGATGCTAAGCAAGATGTTAACACGATTAGCATGTTGCTAGCATAATGCTAACAAAATTAACATGTTTTTAACATGATAAGCAATAAGCAAGATGTTTACATGATAAGCATGTTGCTAGCATGATGCTAACATGATTAGCATGCTGTTTGCATGTTTTTAGTAAGATGCTAATACAATTAGCATGTTGTTAGCATAATGCTAACATTATTAGCATGGTTCTAGTATATCATTGGTATGTTTGTTAATATTTTTGACATGTTTCAGCCCTTAGCTAATCACTATTAGCATGACTAGCATGTTGGAAAATCCTGTTTGCTAGCATGAGTCAACTAAGCCAACCCCCATGTCTCTATGATGTTCTGATGCAGAGATACAGGTCTTGTCATACAGTTGCTAGGGTACTCTGTTTGGTTGCTAGGGTGTGGCTTGTCATCTGCCTGATACGATGATACTACTAAGGCTGCTCCCAGTATAGATGACATAAAGCAAACCACATGATTTTACAACGTTCGGATTGGAAGATATCCCTCTTTGGGCTTGGGTTGCTAGGGTGCTCGACAATGGTTGCTAGGGCGTGGCTAGGAAGTGGTGAAGGTGATTTGTGTTTGAGCTCACCCTCATGTTTCTATGACACTTCTATCCAGAGATATCCATCTGGGCCTTGCTGTTTCTGTGTAATTATTTGTGTAATTTACTAGTATTTTCTGAGTGAAAACATTTCAAAGTAAATCCTAAAGTTCTTTTCAGGGCATGAAAGAATTATGATGGATGATTTCACAGAGTTCATGAACATGTCTGTTCAATCGTAAGGGATCAAGGGTTAAAATCACAACAGTTTGCATGCATACAGCTGAGTTCTGAAGCTTGCATATTATTTTTTCTGCTCAAGTAAACAGACTCTGAACGTTACTGAATTCCCGTCTGCGGCATCGAGGCCAGAGAGTTTAATGAAGAGCAGCGGCGTGCCTCTGTGTGCTTTCAGCGTTTGCTTTTGTTGCGTGACCAACTCAAGAAGGTCTGAAATGAGGTTACATGTTAATCTTTAATCTATTAAACATATTGAAACATGAAAGCGGATGGAATATTGTTTGGCGGGGTCGACTCTGGCTTAACAGAGATAAACAACATCTACGTGACTTTGGTCTCTGCATTACGCCTGATTAGTCTGGCCTGGGAGTTTATAAAGTGGCCGATAATCAAATGATGCTTTAAAACGGATGTTTTATGTGACTCTTGGAAGCCATGTAATGTTACGCAGGATTTTCGTCCATGTTCATCTGTCTTCAGTGTGTAATGTTGCTGTTTGAGCATGAAAAAGCTTATTATTATTCTCTATATCAGTGACAGTGTTTCTGAAACGCCTCCATCTTGAGTTTTCTTCACAATATTCCTCATTTAAATAATTCATACGCAGAATAAAGGGGCGGGGCCTGGTTGAGTTAGTTAGAAGTGTGCCATAACTGGCGGTTATGGTAAGGGACGGGACATTTCCTAAACACCAATCACAACACACCGCTCCAGCCGACCAATCAGAGCACATTGTGCTTTTCAGAAGGAGGGGCTTCATAGAGACAGGAACTAAACAGAGCGTTACTGACAGACTGGGAAGAGAGGAGCTGAACAATGGAGAATATGAGGAAAATAATCAACATTCAAGCAGGAAAACCTGTTCTAGTAGAGCCCAAAAACAACAAGGGCATTTTCAAAAAAGGAACAGGACACCAAAGTATATTGAATCATTAAAATCACTCAATCAGTTTGCTCTAAAGAAATGCAGAGTTGCTAGTGTGTTGCTATGCGGTTGCTAAGGTACTTGGGGTGGTTGCTAGGGTGTTGCTATGCGGTTGCTAAGGTACTCAGGGTGGTTGCTAAGGTGTTGCTATGTGGTTGCTAGGGTATTGCGATGCGGTTACTAGGGTACTCAAAGTGGTTGCTAGGGTGTTGCTATGCGGTTGCTAGGGTACTCAAGGTGGTTGCTAAGGTGTTGCTATGTAGTAGCTAGTGTACTCAGTGATTGCTAGGGTGTTGCTATGTGATTAGTAGGGTACTCAAAGTAGTTGCTAGGGTGTTGCTATGCAGTTGCTAGGGTATTCAGGGTGGTTGCTAAGGTGTTGCTATGCGGTTGCTAGGGTACACAGGGTGGTTGCTAAGGTGTTGCTATGCAATTGCTAAGGTACTCGGGGTGGTTACTAGGGTGTTGCTATGTGGTTGCTGCTCCAGTCGACCAATCAGAACACACTGTGCTGTTCAGAAGGAGGGGCTTCATAGAAACAGGAACTAAACAGAGAGTTACTGACAGACTGGGAAGAGAGGAGCTGAACAATGGAGAATATGAGGAAAATAATCAACATTCAAGCAGGAAAACCTGTTCTAGTAGAGCCCAAAAACAACATCAAGACTTTGTAAAAGGACATAATATGGCTCTTGATGCACTTAAGAAAACTGATCTGGAACATGTAGATTTTCTCAGCAGCAAAACAACACTTGGAAATCTGCGTCTCATAATGGAGATGACGAACCTCTTTTCATATTTTCTGTCTCAAACACAATGGCACAGACGAGGAGGAGGTGGCATTTCAATTTGTTCTGATTTGTCGACTCCCGCACTGAAAAAGCGCAAGACAAAAGAGCCCATCCACTCCAGGAAAGATCTGTTTTATTCCTGAATGATGATATGATAATGTCGCCGTAAGAGTAGACGCATCATTTGGCATTTCTCAGAAATGATTCATCCTTCCTGTGAACCGACTGGCGGCGTTTATTATTGTGGTGTGGATCGCAAATCTTCAGATGAATATTGTTTGATGGGTTTTAATCCTCTAATGCTCATATTTTTGTCATCCTGACACTAAAAAGCTCATGAAAAGCTTCCTCTTGTATGTTTCCCACCTATTGAACGTCTGCTAAATCGATTTTGTAATGTCCGTTTGTGTTTGATGCTTTATCTTAAAGCTTTTATCTGTTGATATAAAGTGATGATTGTGATCTGCTTTTTGCTACATTACTGTGATGCTGCGTTTACTCTTATCCAGACAATAATGGAAATATAAAAAAAGGGATTTTAGCTGTCAGCTGTAAAATTAATATTCCAGGTTATTTTTGATCTATTGATGGTGTACAGTATTTACCACAGACAATTGTTTTATATATATATATATATATATATATATATATATATATTTTATGTTAATTTTCTTGAAAAGTCTCTTCTGCTCACCAAGACTGCATTTATTTGATCAAAACTACAGTAAAAATTGTGAAATATTATTCCAATGTAAATCAGCTGTTTTCTATGTGAATATATAGTAAAGTGTAATTTATTCCTGTGATCAAAGCTGAATTTTCAGCATCATTACTCCAGTCTTCAGTGTCACATGATCCTTCAGAAATCATTCTGATATGATGATTTGCTGCTCAAGAAACATTTATGATTGAAAACAGCCATATTTTTGTGGAAACCGTCATATATTTTATTTTTCAGGATCCTTTTATGAACAGCATTTATTTGAAATAGAATCTTTTGTACATTATAAATGTCTTTACTCTCACTTTTGATCAATTGAATGCATCCTTGATGAATAAAAGAATTTATTTCTTTCAAAAAAAAATCTTTTCAAAGGTAGTCTCTATGTATAAGCAATCGGACACACATTTGCTGTAAATGCTCTTATAATGAAAGTCAAGCAGGCTGCACTGTGAGCAATGTTTAAAATAATCTGTCACATTGTTTCTAAAGTATGAAGATGATACTAAAATAATACCAAAGTAAGTGAAAGCAAACATTCCTACATAATAGAGCTGCACAATTCTGGACTGAGAATCACGATTTTTTTATTTAAAATAGAGATCACGATTCTGAACAGACAACTAAACAAAATAACATGCAATTTACTAGCAGTTCTGACAAAATGCTAAGTGCTGCAGTCTATTTAAAAAAAAAAATATATATATATATGAATGATTCAGTGACTCACTCATAAAGACTTTGCTTGTTTCATTACTGGATGAATCAGTGTTTTTGAACAAATCTCTTGAGTGGATGATTCAATGATTCACTCAAAAAGACTTCACTTGTTTCATTGCTGGATGAATCAGCATTTTTGAACGAATCTCTAGAAAGAACGATTCAATGACTCACTCATAAAGACTTCAATTGTTTCATTACTGGATGAATCAGCGTTTTTGCCGAATCTCTTGAGTGAATGATTCAATGACTCATTTTTTTTAACAGTCACTTGTCGCCACCTACTGGCATAATGATGCAATTGATACGATCTTTATTTGAAGTGTTAAGTTTCTTTCAGAAGGTGATTTACTCTATTTTGATCTCTACTGTAGACATCAGTGTTTATATCTGAACTATAAACTTTTATCTCAGTACTTCTGTGATCATCTGAATGATTGTAAGACAGAAATAATGAAACTGTGTGGTTGAAAAGACTGTTTGTGAAGCTGTTTCATATCTATTCTCTCTCTGGATCAGATCTGAAGGTTCGCTGTAATCAGACTTGTCAAAGCTTTAATAGACATAGAGCAGAATCATTATTATTTAGGAATAAGATCAGGTGTGTGTTTGAATCAATATTGCGATCTTTTAACGATTAATCGTGCAGCTCTACTACAGCTCGAATACATTGTTGAATAATTCTCATTTGTGCTTCCAAATGATCAGAAGTGATCATAAAAGCATTGCTGTAAAGCCGTGTCGGTTTGTTTGTTAAAATCAATTTCTGTGTTTATTAACAGCATGCAACAGATGTTTTATATATGTGTGTATTTAAGAATGATTAGATATTTGTACTGGAAAAAAAGACAGAAATACTGAGGAAGAACATCAAGTCTCAGTGTTGAGTGTGTGGATGCTGCAGCTGGAAGCGTTTGATAGTTTTCTTTATTGAATATCGTTCAGCAGGGCATTAATTTATGCTGTGGCGATGGACACACGATTTCCCCGCTTACATAAAGCTTACTGTCTGGTTTAATTGTGTTGACGGGTTTCTGAAGGAGACGTTTTGTTTGTGTCAATGTTTTTTTCCAATAAACTCTCTCAAATAGCATTTCGTGGCCAATATTCTTCTGTGACACTTTGAGGTGATTTGTGATTAGCGCATTTAATCGAGTGCATTAAAATCAATTCTTTCAGTAGGCAAAAGCATTTCATGAATCACTCGGCGTTAACAAAGTTTTGAGGTGAAGCTGATGCGCCGCATCTATTCAGCGTGACAGAAATCGATCAGCGAGCCGCTCGTGTGTCTTCATGACAATCTAGATTGTGTTTACTGGCAAAAAGACTCATTGAAACAAGAGCTGTTAGTCACCTTTGACCTTTACCTGCTTTACTATGGGTGTTCGGCTGCAGTTTTGAGCAAGATTTTACAGGTTCTGCAGCTCGAACGGCTCTTTCCCCCTTTTATAATGTGAATTATTTATTGAACTTTCCATTACTGCATTCATTCCGTTTACTCGCACAAATAATAAATGTGAGATTGTACGTGATTTCTTGATCATGAAAGTTGCATGTTTGTGAAGCTCAGAGTTTATAATGAGACGATAAAACATGAGTGGTCTGTGAGCGTTAATGCATTTATGTGTTTCAGTGCCACGAATCCTTCACATGCATATTTGATTCTGATCGAGTCATGAAGGTCAAACTTTATTACAGGCACATTTATCACTTTTTAATTCACTTATTCACTTTATAAACTAACTTTAACTGACTTGATCAGTAAGATTCTGCTGGTCATTTCATGTATTAGCTGACGATTTACATTTAACACTGTTATATATTTTTTGCATTTACATATAGATTTGTAATAAACATTTATATTTAAAAACAAATATTTAACAATAAATCCAGAATAAATGGCTTTTTATGAATATGTATTTC